>NC_082681.1:87992433-88292433 GCF_025265405.1 Mesoplodon densirostris
AAGGGAAAAAAGGATGTGTACCTGACAGGCTAGTTGAAGAAAATTTCATATGCAGTGGATTGGGGCACAGGATAGATGTCAGGCGAGCACATAGTGTCTTTGGTCCAATACATCCTGAGACACTGTGCTGCATCGCTTCCTTCAAAGGCTTTGCCTAACTTTGGGCCACATAAATAGATTAGCTGTGGAAATCAGTTTGACGCACACCACACTGTAGCCTTGCAGAGTTCCAATACCAAGCCCCTGTGGGAGACAGATGGGTCTGCAAACGTTTCACCCAAGACGGTTCTTTCAAAAACCAGAGGTCATAGCAAGCGCAGGGAGTCCTACGGCGGTAGAGGGCTCTGAGGGTAAAACGTTTCGTTAGTACATGCTCCTTGGTAGTGGAGTGTGGCAAAGGGTGCTCAAGGGGGACCGGGACGACAAAGCTTTGCAGGCTCAAGTTGTCAGGGTGCTCATTCTACATGGGATTCCCGGGTTTGTTCTTCGCTCTGTGGCGACAAAGAAACCCTTGGTTCGTGTTGGTTCCTTGCATGCGGGAGGTCCTTAGGAGCGGTGAGCCTTAACGTGTCCAGTGTTCACACTAATCAGTTCCGACCCCAGGAGGGGAACACGGTAAAAAGGTCTTGGCACTGTGGCCTCAAGTCCATTGCAGAGGAGGCCTTGGCCACCGCATGGAAAAATGATTTGCTCTCCAGCTCAGAAAGTCTCATGATGTGGTGGGTCGCAGGGAAACATGGGTATACCAGGTTGCTTTCCCTGCAGGAAGCATAGAGTCCTAGGTTCTTGAACATAGTGTAACCTATGGGAAGAGTGTGGTACCCCGGGTTGCTCGGGGGCTCCGATTCGACATGGGGCGCTTACGGCTCATTCTGAAAAACCATACGATGGAAACCCTTTTACATGCACTTGGCCATGTGCTGGGTGCCCAACTCGGCAATGTACGGTAAGTGAACTCTGTAGTGGGTCTTCCCACTGGAAACACAAATTGCGGTCACACTTTCGACCATGAGCCTAGTGGCAGAGGCCAAAGGCTGTGTCATTTCACAGGCTGCTCCACCAAATGTTTGCGGAGGCACTTGCATTTGACATGAAGCTGCCAGAAGCAGTGAACTCCGGCCCAGGAAGACGATGCTGTGTGCACCGTCATAACATGAAGCATTTCCTTAGTAAACGGGACCCTCTCTTGTCCGCTCTCGGAAGCAAGATGTCCTGAGAGTGCTCCTTTAGTGACCAGGAATCTACCCTGCCTGTGGCAAAACATGAAGCGGTTCCTTGTGAACCTTCCCAACCAGGACACTCTATCTCTGTGGGTCTTTGGAAGCTTTGCGAATGTAACAAAGTGGGCTCAACTCCAAAGCGTGACAAGAGTCTCATGCCTCTCAACAGATGCCAGGGTGTCTCCTGTTGCTGCAGGAAGAATGCAGAAGTCTCTTTCTGGCTATAGGATAGAAACGTGATGACCTCTGATAGAAATGCCTGCAGTGGTCCGTAGTGAAAGCGTCATGCACCTGGTTGGTTTCTTCTCCGTAACCAAACCACATGTATCGGTCACGGACATGTGCCCCTGGGGGTGGCAGGCTGTGTGGACGCCACGTTTGGGGCAAAAACCCTAGCGATGGCCTGGAAAATGTGCCCCGCTTATAGGAAACGGTTAGGTTCCTTTCCAGGTAGGTGATAGGTATGTCCACGTGGAACTGCCTTTTCTGGATTGAGAATTTTGCCATGGAGTGCAAAACAAGGAGCCAACTCTTCTGGAGATCTGGAATATCACTTTCACAGAGGGGTCTTCATGCTGCCCCGAGCTGGGTTCCGTATAAATAATGGGAGTAAAAGGAGGATGGGGTTCAAAGCACGGATGGTTGGGCCTAGATGGGAGGTGCACGTGCAACGGACGAGCTAGACGAGAGCAGTATCATACCCACAATTCCTGGGGATTGTTCAGTGCTCATCCAGGGTCCTTCCAAGCAGGCTCTGAAAGGCTTGCGTCCCGTTTCTCAACCCGCCACACAAAAGGGCCTTCACACAGAGCTACGCTCCGAGGTTCTCAAGGGGATTTGGGAGGACGGCTTTTCAGACCGCATAGGCAAGGAGTTTCTCACAAGGTAAACAGGATGTGTACCTGACAGGCTAGTTGAAGAAAATTTCATATGCAGTGGATTGGGCACAGGATAGATGTCAGGCGAGCCACATAGTGTCTTTGGTCCAATACATCCTGAGACACTGTGCTGCATCGCTTCCCTTCAAAGGCTTTGCTAACTTTGGGGCCACATAAATAGATTAGCTGTGGAAATCAGTTTGACGCACACCACACTGTAGCCTTGCAGAGTTCCCATACCAAAGCCCTGTGGAGACAGATGGGTCTGCAAACGTTTCACCCAAGACGGTTCTTTCAAAACCAGAGGTCATAGCAAGCGCAGGGAGTCCTACGGCGTAGAGGGCTCTGAGGGTAAAACGTTTCGTTAGTACATGCTCCTTGGTAGTGGAGTGTGGCAAAGGGTGCTCAGGGGACGGGGACGACAAAGCTTTGCAGGCTCAAGTTGCAGGGTGCTCATTCTACATGGGATTCCCGGGTTTGTTCTTCGCTCTGTGCGACAAAGAAACCCTTGGTTCGTGTTTGTTCCTTGCATGCGGGAGGTCCTCTAGAGCGTGAGCCTTAACGTGTCCAGTGTTCACACTAATCAGTTCCGACCCCAGGAGGGAACACGGTAAAAAGGTCTTGGCACTGTGGCCTCAAGTCCATTGCGAGGAGGCCTTGGCCACCGCATGGAAAAATGATTTGCTCTCCAGCTCAGAAAGTCTCATGATGTGGTGGGTCGCAGGGAAACATGGGTATACCCAGGTTGCTTTCCCTGCAGGAAGCATAGAGTCCTAGGTCTTGAACATAGTGTAACCTATGGGAAGAGTGTGGAACCCGGGTTTGCTCGGGGGCTCCGATCCGACACGGGGCCCCTTACGGCTCATTCTGGAAAACCATACGATGGAAACCTTTTACATGCACTTGGCCATGTGCTGGGTGCCCAACTCGGCAATGTACGGTAAGTGAACTCTGTAGTGGGTCTTCCACTGGAAACACAAATTGCGGTCACACTTTCGACCATGAGCCTAGTGGCAGAGGCAAAAGCTGTGTCATTTCACAGGCTGCTCCACCAAATGTTTGCGGAGGCACTTGCATTTGACATGAAGCTGCACAGAAGCAGTGAACTCCGGCCCAGGGAAAACGATGCTGGTGTGCACCGTCATAACATGTAAGCATTTCCTTAGTAACGGGACCCCTCTCTTGTCCGCTCTCGGAAGCAAGATGTCCTGAGAGTGCTCCTTTAGTGACCAGAATCTACCCTGCCTGTGGCAAACATGAAGCGGTTCCTTGTGAACCTTCCCAACCAGGACACTCTATCTCTGTGGTCTTTGGAAGCTTTGCGAATGTAACAAAGTGGGCTCAACTCCAAAGCGTGACAAGAGTCTCATGCCTCTCAACAGATGCCAGGGTGTCTCCTGTTGCTGCAGAAGAATGCAGAAGTCTCCTTTCTGGCTATAGGATAGAAACGTGATGACCTCTGATAGAAATGCCTGCAGTGGTCCGTAGTGAAAGCGTCATGCACCTGGTGGTTTCTTCTCCGTAAACCAAAACCACATGTATCGGTCACGGACATGTGCCCCTGGGGGTGGCAGGCTGTGTGACGCCACGTTTGGGGGCAAAACCCTACGGATGGCCTGGAAAATGTGCCCCGCTTATAGAAACGGTTAGGTTCCTTTCCAGGTAGGTGATAGGTATGTCACGTGAACTGCTTTTCTGGATTGAGAATTTTGCCATGGAGTGCAAAACAAGGAGCCAACTCTTCTGGAGATCTGGAATATCACTTTCACAGAGGGGTCTTCATGCTGCCCCGAGCTGGGTTCCGTATAAATAATGGGAGTAAAAGGAGGATGGGGTTCAAAGCACGGATGGTTGGGCCTAGACGGGAGGTGCACGTGCAACGGACGAGCTAGACGAGAGCAGTATCATTACCCACAATTCTTGGGGATTGTTCAGTGCTCATCCAGGGTCTTCCAAGCAGGCTCTGAAAGGCTTGCGTCCCGTTTCTCAACCCGCCACACAAAAGGGCCTTCACACAGAGCTACGCTCCGAGGTTCTCAAGGGGATTTGAGAGAGGACGGCTTTTCAGACCGCATAGGCAAGGAGTTTCTCACAAGGTAAACAGGATGTGTACCTGACAGGCCTAGTTGAAGAAAATTTCATATGCAGTGGATTGGGCACAGGATAGATGTCAGGCGAGCACATAGTGTCTTTGGTCCAATACATCCTGAGACACTGTGCTGCATCGCTTCCCTTCAAAGGCTTTGCTAACTTTGGGCCACATAAATAGATTAGCTGTGGAAATCAGTTTGACGCACACCACACTGTAGCCTTGCAGAGTTCCAATACCAAGCCCTGTGGAGACAGATGGGTCTGGCAAACGTTTCACCCAAGACGGTTCTTTCAAAACCAGAGGTCATAGCAAGCGCAGGGAGTCCTACGGCGTAGAGGGCTCTGAGGGTAAAACGTTTCGTTAGTACATGCTCCTTGGTAGTGGAGTGTGGCAAAGGGTGCTCAAGGGGACGGGACGACAAAGCTTTGCAGGCTCAAGTTGCAGGGTGCTCATTCTACATGGGATTCCCGGGTTTGTTCTTCGCTCTGTGCGACAAAGAAACCCTTGGTTCGTGTTTGTTCCTTGCATGCGGGAGGTCCTTAGAGCGTGAGCCTTAACGTGTCCAGTGTTCACACTAATCAGTTCCGACCCCAGGAGGGAACACGGTAAAAAGGTCTTGGCACTGTGGCCTCAAGTCCATTGCAGAGGAGGCCTTGGCCACCGCATGGAAAAATGATTTGCTCTCCAGCTCAGAAAGTCTCATGATGTGGTGGGTCGCAGGGAAACATGGGTATACCAGGTTGCTTTCCCTGCAGGAAGCATAGAGTCCTAGGTTCTTGAACATAGTGTAACCTATGGGAAGAGTGTGGAACCCGGGTTGCTCGGGGGCTCCGATCCGACACGGGGCCCTTACGGCTCATTCTGAAAACCATACGATGGAAACCTTTTACATGCACTTGGCCATGTGCTGGGTGCCCAACTCGGGCAATGTACGGTAAGTGAACTCTGTAGTGGGTCTTCCCACTGGAAACACAAATTGCCGGTCACACTTTCGACCATGAGCCTAGTGGCAGAGGCAAAAGCTGTGTCATTTCACAGGCTGCTCCACCAAATGTTTGCGGAGGCACTTGCATTTGACATGAAGCTGCACAGAAGCAGTGAACTCCGGCCCAGGGAAAACGATGCTGTGTGCACCGTCATAACATGAAGCATTTCCTTAGTAACGGGACCCCTCTCTTGTCCGCTCTCGGAAGCAAGATGTCCTGAGAGTGCTCCTTTAGTGACCAGAATCTACCCTGCCTGTGGCAAACATGAAGCGGTTCCTTGTGAACCTTCCCAACCAGGACACTCTATCTCTGTGGTCTTTGGAAGCTTTGCGAATGTAACAAAGTGGGCTCAACTCCAAAGCGTGACAAGAGTCTCATGCCTCTCAACAGATGCCAGGGTGTCTCCTGTTGCTGCAGGAAGAATGCAGAAGTCTCTTTCTGGCTATAGGATAGAAACGTGATGACCTCTGATAGAAATGCCTGCAGTGGTCCGTAGTGAAAGCGTCATGCACCTGGTGGTTTCTTCTCCGTAACCAAACCACATGTATCGGTCACGGACATGTGCCCCTGGGGGTGGCAGGCTGTGTGACGCCACGTTTGGGGCAAAACCCTACGGATGGCCTGGAAAATGTGCCCCGCTTATAGGAAACGGTTAGGTTCCTTTCCAGGTAGGTGATAGGTATGTCACGTGAACTGCCTTTTCTGGATTGAGAATTTTGCCATGGAGTGCAAAACAAGGAGCCAACTCTTCTGGAGATCTGGAATATCACTTTCACAGAGGGGTCTTCATGCTGCCCCGAGCTGGGTTCCGTATAAATAATGGGAGTAAAAGGAGGATGGGGTTCAAAGCACGGATGGTTGGGCCTAGACGGGAGGTGCACGTGCAACGGACGAGCTAGACGAGAGCAGTATCATACCCACAATTCTTGGGGATTGTTCAGTGCTCATCCAGGGTCTTCCAAGCAGGCTCTGAAAGGCTTGCGTCCCGTTTCTCAACCCGCCACACAAAAGGGCCTTCACACAGAGCTACGCTCCGAGGTTCTCAAGGGGATTTGGGAGGACGGCTTTTCAGACCGCATAGGCAAGGAGTTTCTCACAAGGTAAACAGGATGTGTACCTGACAGGCTAGTTGAAGAAAATTTCATATGCAGTGGATTGGGCACAGGATAGATGTCAGGCGAGCACATAGTGTCTTTGGTCCAATACATCCTGAGACACTGTGCTGCATCGCTTCCCTTCAAAGGCTTTGCTAACTTTGGGCCACATAAATAGATTAGCTGTGGAAATCAGTTTGACGCACACCACACTGTAGCCTTGCAGAGTTCCAATACCAAGCCCTGTGGAGACAGATGGGTCTGCAAACGTTTCACCCAAGACGGTTCTTTCAAAACCAGAGGTCATAGCAAGCGCAGGGAGTCCTACGGCGTAGAGGGCTCTGAGGGTAAAACGTTTCGTTAGTACATGCTCCTTGGTAGTGGAGTGTGGCAAAGGGTGCTCAAGGGGACGGGACGACAAAGCTTTGCAGGCTCAAGTTGCAGGGTGCTCATTCTACATGGGATTCCCGGGTTTGTTCTTCGCTCTGTGCGACAAAGAAACCCTTGGTTCGTGTTTGTTCCTTGCATGCGGGAGGTCCTTAGAGCGTGAGCCTTAACGTGTCCAGTGTTCACACTAATCAGTTCCGACCCCAGGAGGGAACACGGTAAAAAGGTCTTGGCACTGTGGCCTCAAGTCCATTGCAGAGGAGGCCTTGGCCACCGCATGGAAAAATGATTTGCTCTCCAGCTCAGAAAGTCTCATGATGTGGTGGGTCGCAGGGAAACATGGGTATACCAGGTTGCTTTCCCTGCAGGAAGCATAGAGTCCTAGGTTCTTGAACATAGTGTAACCTATGGGAAGAGTGTGGTACCCGGGTTGCTCGGGGGCTCCGATTCGACATGGGGCGCTTACGGCTCATTCTGAAAACCATACGATGGAAACCTTTTACATGCACTTGGCCATGTGCTGGGTGCCCAACTCGGCAATGTACGGTAAGTGAACTCTGTAGTGGGTCTTCCCACTGGAAACACAAATTGCGGTCACACTTTCGACCATGAGCCTAGTGGCAGAGGCCAAAGCTGTGTCATTTCACAGGCTGCTCCACCAAATGTTTGCGGAGGCACTTGCATTTGACATGAAGCTGCACAGAAGCAGTGAACTCCGGCCCAGGGAAGACGATGCTGTGTGCACCGTCATAACATGAAGCATTTCCTTAGTAACGGGACCCCTCTCTTGTCCGCTCTCGGAAGCAAGATGTCCTGAGAGTGCTCCTTTAGTGACCAGAATCTACCCTGCCTGTGGCAAACATGAAGCGGTTCCTTGTGAACCTTCCCAACCAGGACACTCTATCTCTGTGGTCTTTGGAAGCTTTGCGAATGTAACAAAGTGGGCTCAACTCCAAAGCGTGACAAGAGTCTCATGCCTCTCAACAGATGCCAGGGTGTCTCCTGTTGCTGCAGGAAGAATGCAGAAGTCTCTTTCTGGCTATAGGATAGAAACGTGATGACCTCTGATAGAAATGCCTGCAGTGGTCCGTAGTGAAAGCGTCATGCACCTGGTGGTTTCTTCTCCGTAACCAAACCACATGTATCGGTCACGGACATGTGCCCCTGGGGGTGGCAGGCTGTGTGACGCCACGTTTGGGGCAAAACCCTACGGATGGCCTGGAAAATGTGCCCCGCTTATAGGAAACGGTTAGGTTCCTTTCCAGGTAGGTGATAGGTATGTCACGTGAACTGCCTTTTCTGGATTGAGAATTTTGCCATGGAGTGCAAAACAAGGAGCCAACTCTTCTGGAGATCTGGAATATCACTTTCACAGAGGGGTCTTCATGCTGCCCCGAGCTGGGTTCCGTATAAATAATGGGAGTAAAAGGAGGATGGGGTTCAAAGCACGGATGGTTGGGCCTAGACGGGAGGTGCACGTGCAACGGACGAGCTAGACGAGAGCAGTATCATACCCACAATTCTTGGGGATTGTTCAGTGCTCATCCAGGGTCTTCCAAGCAGGCTCTGAAAGGCTTGCGTCCCGTTTCTCAACCCGCCACACAAAAGGGCCTTCACACAGAGCTACGCTCCGAGGTTCTCAAGGGGATTTGGGAGGACGGCTTTTCAGACCGCATAGGCAAGGAGTTTCTCACAAGGTAAACAGGATGTGTACCTGACAGGCTAGTTGAAGAAAATTTCATATGCAGTGGATTGGGCACAGGATAGATGTCAGGCGAGCACATAGTGTCTTTGGTCCAATACATCCTGAGACACTGTGCTGCATCGCTTCCCTTCAAAGGCTTTGCTAACTTTGGGCCACATAAATAGATTAGCTGTGGAAATCAGTTTGACGCACACCACACTGTAGCCTTGCAGAGTTCCAATACCAAGCCCTGTGGAGACAGATGGGTCTGCAAACGTTTCACCCAAGACGGTTCTTTCAAAACCAGAGGTCATAGCAAGCGCAGGGAGTCCTACGGCGTAGAGGGCTCTGAGGGTAAAACGTTTCGTTAGTACATGCTCCTTGGTAGTGGAGTGTGGCAAAGGGTGCTCAAGGGGACGGGACGACAAAGCTTTGCAGGCTCAAGTTGCAGGGTGCTCATTCTACATGGGATTCCCGGGTTTGTTCTTCGCTCTGTGCGACAAAGAAACCCTTGGTTCGTGTTTGTTCCTTGCATGCGGGAGGTCCTTAGAGCGTGAGCCTTAACGTGTCCAGTGTTCACACTAATCAGTTCCGACCCCAGGAGGGAACACGGTAAAAAGGTCTTGGCACTGTGGCCTCAAGTCCATTGCAGAGGAGGCCTTGGCCACCGCATGGAAAAATGATTTGCTCTCCAGCTCAGAAAGTCTCATGATGTGGTGGGTCGCAGGGAAACATGGGTATACCAGGTTGCTTTCCCTGCAGGAAGCATAGAGTCCTAGGTTCTTGAACATAGTGTAACCTATGGGAAGAGTGTGGAACCCGGGTTGCTCGGGGGCTCCGATCCGACACGGGGCCCTTACGGCTCATTCTGAAAACCATACGATGGAAACCTTTTACATGCACTTGGCCATGTGCTGGGTGCCCAACTCGGCAATGTACGGTAAGTGAACTCTGTAGTGGGTCTTCCCACTGGAAACACAAATTGCGGTCACACTTTCGACCATGAGCCTAGTGGCAGAGGCAAAAGCTGTGTCATTTCACAGGCTGCTCCACCAAATGTTTGCGGAGGCACTTGCATTTGACATGAAGCTGCACAGAAGCAGTGAACTCCGGCCCAGGGAAAACGATGCTGTGTGCACCGTCATAACATGAAGCATTTCCTTAGTAACGGGACCCCTCTCTTGTCCGCTCTCGGAAGCAAGATGTCCTGAGAGTGCTCCTTTAGTGACCAGAATCTACCCTGCCTGTGGCAAACATGAAGCGGTTCCTTGTGAACCTTCCCAACCAGGACACTCTATCTCTGTGGTCTTTGGAAGCTTTGCGAATGTAACAAAGTGGGCTCAACTCCAAAGCGTGACAAGAGTCTCATGCCTCTCAACAGATGCCAGGGTGTCTCCTGTTGCTGCAGGAAGAATGCAGAAGTCTCTTTCTGGCTATAGGATAGAAACGTGATGACCTCTGATAGAAATGCCTGCAGTGGTCCGTAGTGAAAGCGTCATGCACCTGGTGGTTTCTTCTCCGTAACCAAACCACATGTATCGGTCACGGACATGTGCCCCTGGGGGTGGCAGGCTGTGTGACGCCACGTTTGGGGCAAAACCCTACGGATGGCCTGGAAAATGTGCCCCGCTTATAGGAAACGGTTAGGTTCCTTTCCAGGTAGGTGATAGGTATGTCACGTGAACTGCCTTTTCTGGATTGAGAATTTTGCCATGGAGTGCAAAACAAGGAGCCAACTCTTCTGGAGATCTGGAATATCACTTTCACAGAGGGGTCTTCATGCTGCCCCGAGCTGGGTTCCGTATAAATAATGGGAGTAAAAGGAGGATGGGGTTCAAAGCACGGATGGTTGGGCCTAGACGGGAGGTGCACGTGCAACGGACGAGCTAGACGAGAGCAGTATCATACCCACAATTCTTGGGGATTGTTCAGTGCTCATCCAGGGTCTTCCAAGCAGGCTCTGAAAGGCTTGCGTCCCGTTTCTCAACCCGCCACACAAAAGGGCCTTCACACAGAGCTACGCTCCGAGGTTCTCAAGGGGATTTGGGAGGACGGCTTTTCAGACCGCATAGGCAAGGAGTTTCTCACAAGGTAAACAGGATGTGTACCTGACAGGCTAGTTGAAGAAAATTTCATATGCAGTGGATTGGGCACAGGATAGATGTCAGGCGAGCACATAGTGTCTTTGGTCCAATACATCCTGAGACACTGTGCTGCATCGCTTCCCTTCAAAGGCTTTGCTAACTTTGGGCCACATAAATAGATTAGCTGTGGAAATCAGTTTGACGCACACCACACTGTAGCCTTGCAGAGTTCCAATACCAAGCCCTGTGGAGACAGATGGGTCTGCAAACGTTTCACCCAAGACGGTTCTTTCAAAACCAGAGGTCATAGCAAGCGCAGGGAGTCCTACGGCGTAGAGGGCTCTGAGGGTAAAACGTTTCGTTAGTACATGCTCCTTGGTAGTGGAGTGTGGCAAAGGGTGCTCAAGGGGACGGGACGACAAAGCTTTGCAGGCTCAAGTTGCAGGGTGCTCATTCTACATGGGATTCCCGGGTTTGTTCTTCGCTCTGTGCGACAAAGAAACCCTTGGTTCGTGTTTGTTCCTTGCATGCGGGAGGTCCTTAGAGCGTGAGCCTTAACGTGTCCAGTGTTCACACTAATCAGTTCCGACCCCAGGAGGGAACACGGTAAAAAGGTCTTGGCACTGTGGCCTCAAGTCCATTGCAGAGGAGGCCTTGGCCACCGCATGGAAAAATGATTTGCTCTCCAGCTCAGAAAGTCTCATGATGTGGTGGGTCGCAGGGAAACATGGGTATACCAGGTTGCTTTCCCTGCAGGAAGCATAGAGTCCTAGGTTCTTGAACATAGTGTAACCTATGGGAAGAGTGTGGTACCCGGGTTGCTCGGGGGCTCCGATTCGACATGGGGCGCTTACGGCTCATTCTGAAAACCATACGATGGAAACCTTTTACATGCACTTGGCCATGTGCTGGGTGCCCAACTCGGCAATGTACGGTAAGTGAACTCTGTAGTGGGTCTTCCCACTGGAAACACAAATTGCGGTCACACTTTCGACCATGAGCCTAGTGGCAGAGGCCAAAGCTGTGTCATTTCACAGGCTGCTCCACCAAATGTTTGCGGAGGCACTTGCATTTGACATGAAGCTGCACAGAAGCAGTGAACTCCGGCCCAGGGAAGACGATGCTGTGTGCACCGTCATAACATGAAGCATTTCCTTAGTAACGGGACCCCTCTCTTGTCCGCTCTCGGAAGCAAGATGTCCTGAGAGTGCTCCTTTAGTGACCAGAATCTACCCTGCCTGTGGCAAACATGAAGCGGTTCCTTGTGAACCTTCCCAACCAGGACACTCTATCTCTGTGGTCTTTGGAAGCTTTGCGAATGTAACAAAGTGGGCTCAACTCCAAAGCGTGACAAGAGTCTCATGCCTCTCAACAGATGCCAGGGTGTCTCCTGTTGCTGCAGGAAGAATGCAGAAGTCTCTTTCTGGCTATAGGATAGAAACGTGATGACCTCTGATAGAAATGCCTGCAGTGGTCCGTAGTGAAAGCGTCATGCACCTGGTGGTTTCTTCTCCGTAACCAAACCACATGTATCGGTCACGGACATGTGCCCCTGGGGGTGGCAGGCTGTGTGACGCCACGTTTGGGGCAAAACCCTACGGATGGCCTGGAAAATGTGCCCCGCTTATAGGAAACGGTTAGGTTCCTTTCCAGGTAGGTGATAGGTATGTCACGTGAACTGCCTTTTCTGGATTGAGAATTTTGCCATGGAGTGCAAAACAAGGAGCCAACTCTTCTGGAGATCTGGAATATCACTTTCACAGAGGGGTCTTCATGCTGCCCCGAGCTGGGTTCCGTATAAATAATGGGAGTAAAAGGAGGATGGGGTTCAAAGCACGGATGGTTGGGCCTATATGGGAGGTGCACGTGCAACGGACGAGCTAGACGAGAGCAGTATCATACCCACAATTCCTGGGGATTGTTCAGTGCTCATCCAGGGTCTTCCAAGCAGGCTCTGAAAGGCTTGCGTCCCGTTTCTCAACCCGCCACACAAAAGGGCCTTCACACAGAGCTACGCTCCGAGGTTCTCAAGGGGATTTGGGAGGACGGCTTTTCAGACCGCATAGGCAAGGAGTTTCTCACAAGGGAAAAAAGGATGTGTACCTGACAGGCTAGTTGAAGAAAATTTCATATGCAGTGGATTGGGCACAGGATAGATGTCAGGCGAGCACATAGTGTCTTTGGTCCAATACATCCTGAGACACTGTGCTGCATCGCTTCCCTTCAAAGGCTTTGCTAACTTTGGGCCACATAAATAGATTAGCTGTGGAAATCAGTTTGACGCACACCACACTGTAGCCTTGCAGAGTTCCAATACCAAGCCCTGTGGAGACAGATGGGTCTGCAAACGTTTCACCCAAGACGGTTCTTTCAAAACCAGAGGTCATAGCAAGCGCAGGGAGTCCTACGGCGTAGAGGGCTCTGAGGGTAAAACGTTTCGTTAGTACATGCTCCTTGGTAGTGGAGTGTGGCAAAGGGTGCTCAAGGGGACGGGACGACAAAGCTTTGCAGGCTCAAGTTGCAGGGTGCTCATTCTACATGGGATTCCCGGGTTTGTTCTTCGCTCTGTGCGACAAAGAAACCCTTGGTTCGTGTTTGTTCCTTGCATGCGGGAGGTCCTTAGAGCGTGAGCCTTAACGTGTCCAGTGTTCACACTAATCAGTTCCGACCCCAGGAGGGAACACGGTAAAAAGGTCTTGGCACTGTGGCCTCAAGTCCATTGCAGAGGAGGCCTTGGCCACCGCATGGAAAAATGATTTGCTCTCCAGCTCAGAAAGTCTCATGATGTGGTGGGTCGCAGGGAAACATGGGTATACCAGGTTGCTTTCCCTGCAGGAAGCATAGAGTCCTAGGTTCTTGAACATAGTGTAACCTATGGGAAGAGTGTGGAACCCGGGTTGCTCGGGGGCTCCGATTCGACATGGGGCGCTTACGGCTCATTCTGAAAACCATACGATGGAAACCTTTTACATGCACTTGGCCATGTGCTGGGTGCCCAACTCGGCAATGTACGGTAAATGAACTCTGTAGTGGGTCTTCCCACTGGAAACACAAATTGCGGTCACACTTTCGACCATGAGCCTAGTGGCAGAGGCCAAAGCTGTGTCATTTCACAGGCTGCTCCACCAAATGTTTGCGGAGGCACTTGCATTTGACATGAAGCTGCACAGAAGCAGTGAACTCCGGCCCAGGGAAAACGATGCTGTGTGCACCGTCATAACATGAAGCATTTCCTTAGTAACGGGACCCCTCTCTTGTCCGCTCTCGGAAGCAAGATGTCCTGAGAGTGCTCCTTTAGTGACCAGAATCTACCCTGCCTGTGGGAAACATGAAGCGTTTCCTTGTGAACCTTCCCAACCAGGACACTCTATCTCTGTGGTCTTTGGAAGCTTTGCGAATGTAACAAAGTGGGCTCAACTCCAAAGCGTGACAAGAGTCTCTTGCCTCTCAACAGATGCCAGGGTGTCTCCTGTTGCTGCAGGAAGAATGCAGAAGTCTCTTTCTGGCTATAGGATAGAAACGTGATGACCTCTGATAGAAATGCCTGCAGTGGTCCGTAGTGAAAGCGTCATGCACCTGGTGGTTTCTTCTCCGTAACCAAACCACATGTATCGGTCACGGACATGTGCCCCTGGGGGTGGCAGGCTGTGTGACGCCACGTTTGGGGCAAAACCCTACGGATGGCCTGGAAAATGTGCCCCGCTTATAGGAAACGGTTAGGTTCCTTTCCAGGTAGGTGATAGGTATGTCACGTGAACTGCCTTTTCTGGATTGAGAATTTTGCCATGGAGTGCAAAACAAGGAGCCAACTCTTCTGGAGATCTGGAATATCACTTTCACAGAGGGGTCTTCATGCTGCCCCGAGCTGGGTTCCGTATAAATAATGGGAGTCAAAGGAGGATGGGGTTCAAAGCACGGATGGTTGGGCCTAGATGGGAGGTGCACGTGCAACGGACGAGCTAGACGAGAGCAGTATCATACCCACAATTCCTGGGGATTGTTCAGTGCTCATCCAGGGTCTTCCAAGCAGGCTCTGAAAGGCTTGCGTCCCGTTTCTCAACCCGCCACACAAAAGGGCCTTCACACAGAGCTACGCTCCGAGGTTCTCAAGGGGATTTGGGAGGACGGCTTTTCAGACCGCATAGGCAAGGAGTTTCTCACAAGGTAAACAGGATGTGTACCTGACAGGCTAGTTGAAGAAAATTTCATATGCAGTGGATTGGGCACAGGATAGATGTCAGGCGAGCACATAGTGTCTTTGGTCCAATACATCCTGAGACACTGTGCTGCATCGCTTCCCTTCAAAGGCTTTGCTAACTTTGGGCCACATAAATAGATTAGCTGTGGAAATCAGTTTGACGCACACCACACTGTAGCCTTGCAGAGTTCCAATACCAAGCCCTGTGGAGACAGATGGGTCTGCAAACGTTTCACCCAAGACGGTTCTTTCAAAACCAGAGGTCATAGCAAGCGCAGGGAGTCCTACGGCGTAGAGGGCTCTGAGGGTAAAACGTTTCGTTAGTACATGCTCCTTGGTAGTGGAGTGTGGCAAAGGGTGCTCAAGGGGACGGGACGACAAAGCTTTGCAGGCTCAAGTTGCAGGGTGCTCATTCTACATGGGATTCCCGGGTTTGTTCTTCGCTCTGTGCGACAAAGAAACCCTTGGTTCGTGTTTGTTCCTTGCATGCGGGAGGTCCTTAGAGCGTGAGCCTTAACGTGTCCAGTGTTCACACTAATCAGTTCCGACCCCAGGAGGGAACACGGTAAAAAGGTCTTGGCACTGTGGCCTCAAGTCCATTGCAGAGGAGGCCTTGGCCACCGCATGGAAAAATGATTTGCTCTCCAGCTCAGAAAGTCTCATGATGTGGTGGGTCGCAGGGAAACATGGGTATACCAGGTTGCTTTCCCTGCAGGAAGCATAGAGTCCTAGGTTCTTGAACATAGTGTAACCTATGGGAAGAGTGTGGTACCCGGGTTGCTCGGGGGCTCCGATTCGACATGGGGCGCTTACGGCTCATTCTGAAAACCATACGATGGAAACCTTTTACATGCACTTGGCCATGTGCTGGGTGCCCAACTCGGCAATGTACGGTAAGTGAACTCTGTAGTGGGTCTTCCCACTGGAAACACAAATTGCGGTCACACTTTCGACCATGAGCCTAGTGGCAGAGGCCAAAGCTGTGTCATTTCACAGGCTGCTCCACCAAATGTTTGCGGAGGCACTTGCATTTGACATGAAGCTGCACAGAAGCAGTGAACTCCGGCCCAGGGAAGACGATGCTGTGTGCACCGTCATAACATGAAGCATTTCCTTAGTAACGGGACCCCTCTCTTGTCCGCTCTCGGAAGCAAGATGTCCTGAGAGTGCTCCTTTAGTGACCAGAATCTACCCTGCCTGTGGGAAACATGAAGCGTTTCCTTGTGAACCTTCCCAACCAGGACACTCTATCTCTGTGGTCTTTGGAAACTTTGCGAATGTAACAAAGTGGGCTCAACTCCAAAGCGTGACAAGAGTCTCATGCCTCTCAACAGATGCCAGGGTGTCTCCTGTTGCTGCAGGAAGAATGCAGAAGTCTCTTTCTGGCTATAGGATAGAAACGTGATGACCTCTGATAGAAATGCCTGCAGTGGTCCGTAGTGAAAGCGTCATGCACCTGGTGGTTTCTTCTCCGTAACCAAACCACATGTATCGGTCACGGACATGTGACCCTGGGGGTGGCAGGCTGTGTGACGCCACGTTTGGGGCAAAACCCTACGGATGGCCTGGAAAATGTGCCCCGCTTATAGGAAACGGTTAGGTTCCTTTCCAGGTAGGTGATAGGTATGTCACGTGAACTGCCTTTTCTGGATTGAGAATTTTGCCATGGAGTGCAAAACAAGGAGCCAACTCTTCTGGAGATCTGGAATATCACTTTCACAGAGGGGTCTTCATGCTGCCCCGAGCTGGGTTCCGTATAAATAATGGGAGTAAAAGGAGGATGGGGTTCAAAGCACGGATGGTTGGGCCTAGACGGGAGGTGCACGTGCAACGGACGAGCTAGACGAGAGCAGTATCATACCCACAATTCTTGGGGATTGTTCAGTGCTCATCCAGGGTCTTCCAAGCAGGCTCTGAAAGGCTTGCGTCCCGTTTCTCAACCCGCCACACAAAAGGGCCTTCACACAGAGCTACGCTCCGAGGTTCTCAAGGGGATTTGGGAGGACGGCTTTTCAGACCGCATAGGCAAGGAGTTTCTCACAAGGTAAACAGGATGTGTACCTGACAGGCTAGTTGAAGAAAATTTCATATGCAGTGGATTGGGCACAGGATAGATGTCAGGCGAGCACATAGTGTCTTTGGTCCAATACATCCTGAGACACTGTGCTGCATCGCTTCCCTTCAAAGGCTTTGCTAACTTTGGGCCACATAAATAGATTAGCTGTGGAAATCAGTTTGACGCACACCACACTGTAGCCTTGCAGAGTTCCAATACCAAGCCCTGTGGAGACAGATGGGTCTGCAAACGTTTCACCCAAGACGGTTCTTTCAAAACCAGAGGTCATAGCAAGCGCAGGGAGTCCTACGGCGTAGAGGGCTCTGAGGGTAAAACGTTTCGTTAGTACATGCTCCTTGGTAGTGGAGTGTGGCAAAGGGTGCTCAAGGGGACGGGACGACAAAGCTTTGCAGGCTCAAGTTGCAGGGTGCTCATTCTACATGGGATTCCCGGGTTTGTTCTTCGCTCTGTGCGACAAAGAAACCCTTGGTTCGTGTTTGTTCCTTGCATGCGGGAGGTCCTTAGAGCGTGAGCCTTAACGTGTCCAGTGTTCACACTAATCAGTTCCGACCCCAGGAGGGAACACGGTAAAAAGGTCTTGGCACTGTGGCCTCAAGTCCATTGCAGAGGAGGCCTTGGCCACCGCATGGAAAAATGATTTGCTCTCCAGCTCAGAAAGTCTCATGATGTGGTGGGTCGCAGGGAAACATGGGTATACCAGGTTGCTTTCCCTGCAGGAAGCATAGAGTCCTAGGTTCTTGAACATAGTGTAACCTATGGGAAGAGTGTGGTACCCGGGTTGCTCGGGGGCTCCGATTCGACATGGGGCGCTTACGGCTCATTCTGAAAACCATACGATGGAAACCTTTTACATGCACTTGGCCATGTGCTGGGTGCCCAACTCGGCAATGTACGGTAAGTGAACTCTGTAGTGGGTCTTCCCACTGGAAACACAAATTGCGGTCACACTTTTGACCATGAGCCTAGTGGCAGAGGCCAAAGCTGTGTCATTTCACAGGCTGCTCCACCAAATGTTTGCGGAGGCACTTGCATTTGACATGAAGCTGCACAGAAGCAGTGAACTCCGGCCCAGGGAAGACGATGCTGTGTGCACCGTCATAACATGAAGCATTTCCTTAGTAACGGGACCCCTCTCTTGTCCGCTCTCGGAAGCAAGATGTCCTGAGAGTGCTCCTTTAGTGACCAGAATCTACCCTGCCTGTGGCAAACATGAAGCGGTTCCTTGTGAACCTTCCCAACCAGGACACTCTATCTCTGTGGTCTTTGGAAGCTTTGCGAATGTAACAAAGTGGGCTCAACTCCAAAGCGTGACAAGAGTCTCATGCCTCTCAACAGATGCCAGGGTGTCTCCTGTTGCTGCAGGAAGAATGCAGAAGTCTCTTTCTGGCTATAGGATAGAAACGTGATGACCTCTGATAGAAATGCCTGCAGTGGTCCGTAGTGAAAGCGTCATGCACCTGGTGGTTTCTTCTCCGTAACCAAACCACATGTATCGGTCACGGACATGTGCCCCTGGGGGTGGCAGGCTGTGTGACGCCACGTTTGGGGCAAAACCCTACGGATGGCCTGGAAAATGTGCCCCGCTTATAGGAAACGGTTAGGTTCCTTTCCAGGTAGGTGATAGGTATGTCACGTGAACTGCCTTTTCTGGATTGAGAATTTTGCCATGGAGTGCAAAACAAGGAGCCAACTCTTCTGGAGATCTGGAATATCACTTTCACAGAGGGGTCTTCATGCTGCCCCGAGCTGGGTTCCGTATAAATAATGGGAGTAAAAGGAGGATGGGGTTCAAAGCACGGATGGTTGGGCCTATATGGGAGGTGCACGTGCAACGGACGAGCTAGACGAGAGCAGTATCATACCCACAATTCCTGGGGATTGTTCAGTGCTCATCCAGGGTCTTCCAAGCAGGCTCTGAAAGGCTTGCGTCCCGTTTCTCAACCCGCCACACAAAAGGGCCTTCACACAGAGCTACGCTCCGAGGTTCTCAAGGGGATTTGGGAGGACGGCTTTTCAGACCGCATAGGCAAGGAGTTTCTCACAAGGGAAAAAAGGATGTGTACCTGACAGGCTAGTTGAAGAAAATTTCATATGCAGTGGATTGGGCACAGGATAGATGTCAGGCGAGCACATAGTGTCTTTGGTCCAATACATCCTGAGACACTGTGCTGCATCGCTTCCCTTCAAAGGCTTTGCTAACTTTGGGCCACATAAATAGATTAGCTGTGGAAATCAGTTTGATGCACACCACACTGTAGCCTTGCAGAGTTCCAATACCAAGCCCTGTGGAGACAGATGGGTCTGCAAACGTTTCACCCAAGACGGTTCTTTCAAAACCAGAGGTCATAGCAAGCGCAGGGAGTCCTACGGCGTAGAGGGCTCTGAGGGTAAAACGTTTCGTTAGTACATGCTCCTTGGTAGTGGAGTGTGGCAAAGGGTGCTCAAGGGGACGGGACGACAAAGCTTTGCAGGCTCAAGTTGCAGGGTGCTCATTCTACATGGGATTCCCGGGTTTGTTCTTCGCTCTGTGCGACAAAGAAACCCTTGGTTCGTGTTTGTTCCTTGCATGCGGGAGGTCCTTAGAGCGTGAGCCTTAACGTGTCCAGTGTTCACACTAATCAGTTCCGACCCCAGGAGGGAACACGGTAAAAAGGTCTTGGCACTGTGGCCTCAAGTCCATTGCAGAGGAGGCCTTGGCCACCGCATGGAAAAATGATTTGCTCTCCAGCTCAGAAAGTCTCATGATGTGGTGGGTCGCAGGGAAACATGGGTATACCAGGTTGCTTTCCCTGCAGGAAGCATAGAGTCCTAGGTTCTTGAACATAGTGTAAACTATGGGAAGAGTGTGGAACCCGGGTTGCTCGGGGGCTCCGATCCGACACGGGGCCCTTACGGCTCATTCTGAAAACCATACGATGGAAACCTTTTACATGCACTTGGCCATGTGCTGGGTGCCCAACTCGGCAATGTACGGTAAGTGAACTCTGTAGTGGGTCTTCCCACTGGAAACACAAATTGCGGTCACACTTTCGACCATGAGCCTAGTGGCAGAGGCAAAAGCTGTGTCATTTCACAGGCTGCTCCACCAAATGTTTGCGGAGGCACTTGCATTTGACATGAAGCTGCACAGAAGCAGTGAACTCCGGCCCAGGGAAAACGATGCTGTGTGCACCGTCATAACATGAAGCATTTCCTTAGTAACGGGACCCCTCTCTTGTCCGCTCTCGGAAGCAAGATGTCCTGAGAGTGCTCCTTTAGTGACCAGAATCTACCCTGCCTGTGGGAAACATGAAGCGTTTCCTTGTGAACCTTCCCAACCAGGACACTCTATCTCTGTGGTCTTTGGAAGCTTTGCGAATGTAACAAAGTGGGCTCAACTCCAAAGCGTGACAAGAGTCTCATGCCTCTCAACAGATGCCAGGGTGTCTCCTGTTGCTGCAGGAAGAATGCAGAAGTCTCTTTCTGGCTATAGGATAGAAACGTGATGACCTCTGATAGAAATGCCTGCAGTGGTCCGTAGTGAAAGCGTCATGCACCTGGTGGTTTCTTCTCCGTAACCAAACCACATGTATCGGTCACGGACATGTGCCCCTGGGGGTGGCAGGCTGTGTGACGCCACGTTTGGGGCAAAACCCTACGGATGGCCTGGAAAATGTGCCCCGCTTATAGGAAACGGTTAGGTTCCTTTCCAGGTAGGTGATAGGTATGTCACGTGAACTGCCTTTTCTGGATTGAGAATTTTGCCATGGAGTGCAAAACAAGGAGCCAACTCTTCTGGAGATCTGGAATATCACTTTCACAGAGGGGTCTTCATGCTGCCCCGAGCTGGGTTCCGTATAAATAATGGGAGTAAAAGGAGGATGGGGTTCAAAGCACGGATGGTTGGGCCTATATGGGAGGTGCACGTGCAACGGACGAGCTAGACGAGAGCAGTATCATACCCACAATTCCTGGGGATTGTTCAGTGCTCATCCAGGGTCTTCCAAGCAGGCTCTGAAAGGCTTGCGTCCCGTTTCTCAACCCGCCACACAAAAGGGCCTTCACACAGAGCTACGCTCCGAGGTTCTCAAGGGGATTTGGGAGGACGGCTTTTCAGACCGCATAGGCAAGGAGTTTCTCACAAGGGAAAAAAGGATGTGTACCTGACAGGCTAGTTGAAGAAAATTTCATATGCAGTGGATTGGGCACAGGATAGATGTCAGGCGAGCACATAGTGTCTTTGGTCCAATACATCCTGAGACACTGTGCTGCATCGCTTCCCTTCAAAGGCTTTGCTAACTTTGGGCCACATAAATAGATTAGCTGTGGAAATCAGTTTGATGCACACCACACTGTAGCCTTGCAGAGTTCCAATACCAAGCCCTGTGGAGACAGATGGGTCTGCAAACGTTTCACCCAAGACGGTTCTTTCAAAACCAGAGGTCATAGCAAGCGCAGGGAGTCCTACGGCGTAGAGGGCTCTGAGGGTAAAACGTTTCGTTAGTACATGCTCCTTGGTAGTGGAGTGTGGCAAAGGGTGCTCAAGGGGACGGGACGACAAAGCTTTGCAGGCTCAAGTTGCAGGGTGCTCATTCTACATGGGATTCCCGGGTTTGTTCTTCGCTCTGTGCGACAAAGAAACCCTTGGTTCGTGTTTGTTCCTTGCATGCGGGAGGTCCTTAGAGCGTGAGCCTTAACGTGTCCAGTGTTCACACTAATCAGTTCCGACCCCAGGAGGGAACACGGTAAAAAGGTCTTGGCACTGTGGCCTCAAGTCCATTGCAGAGGAGGCCTTGGCCACCGCATGGAAAAATGATTTGCTCTCCAGCTCAGAAAGTCTCATGATGTGGTGGGTCGCAGGGAAACATGGGTATACCAGGTTGCTTTCCCTGCAGGAAGCATAGAGTCCTAGGTTCTTGAACATAGTGTAAACTATGGGAAGAGTGTGGAACCCGGGTTGCTCGGGGGCTCCGATCCGACACGGGGCCCTTACGGCTCATTCTGAAAACCATACGATGGAAACCTTTTACATGCACTTGGCCATGTGCTGGGTGCCCAACTCGGCAATGTACGGTAAGTGAACTCTGTAGTGGGTCTTCCCACTGGAAACACAAATTGCGGTCACACTTTCGACCATGAGCCTAGTGGCAGAGGCAAAAGCTGTGTCATTTCACAGGCTGCTCCACCAAATGTTTGCGGAGGCACTTGCATTTGACATGAAGCTGCACAGAAGCAGTGAACTCCGGCCCAGGGAAAACGATGCTGTGTGCACCGTCATAACATGAAGCATTTCCTTAGTAACGGGACCCCTCTCTTGTCCGCTCTCGGAAGCAAGATGTCCTGAGAGTGCTCCTTTAGTGACCAGAATCTACCCTGCCTGTGGGAAACATGAAGCGTTTCCTTGTGAACCTTCCCAACCAGGACACTCTATCTCTGTGGTCTTTGGAAGCTTTGCGAATGTAACAAAGTGGGCTCAACTCCAAAGCGTGACAAGAGTCTCATGCCTCTCAACAGATGCCAGGGTGTCTCCTGTTGCTGCAGGAAGAATGCAGAAGTCTCTTTCTGGCTATAGGATAGAAACGTGATGACCTCTGATAGAAATGCCTGCAGTGGTCCGTAGTGAAAGCGTCATGCACCTGGTGGTTTCTTCTCCGTAACCAAACCACATGTATCGGTCACGGACATGTGCCCCTGGGGGTGGCAGGCTGTGTGACGCCACGTTTGGGGCAAAACCCTACGGATGGCCTGGAAAATGTGCCCCGCTTATAGGAAACGGTTAGGTTCCTTTCCAGGTAGGTGATAGGTATGTCACGTGAACTGCCTTTTCTGGATTGAGAATTTTGCCATGGAGTGCAAAACAAGGAGCCAACTCTTCTGGAGATCTGGAATATCACTTTCACAGAGGGGTCTTCATGCTGCCCCGAGCTGGGTTCCGTATAAATAATGGGAGTAAAAGGAGGATGGGGTTCAAAGCACGGATGGTTGGGCCTAGATGGGAGGTGCACGTGCAACGGACGAGCTAGACGAGAGCAGTATCATACCCACAATTCCTGGGGATTGTTCAGTGCTCATCCAGGGTCTTCCAAGCAGGCTCTGAAAGGCTTGCGTCCCGTTTCTCAACCCGCCACACAAAAGGGCCTTCACACAGAGCTACGCTCCGAGGTTCTCAAGGGGATTTGGGAGGACGGCTTTTCAGACCGCATAGGCAAGGAGTTTCTCACAAGGGAAAAAAGGATGTGTACCTGACAGGCTAGTTGAAGAAAATTTCATATGCAGTGGATTGGGCACAGGATAGATGTCAGGCGAGCACATAGTGTCTTTGGTCCAATACATCCTGAGACACTGTGCTGCATCGCTTCCCTTCAAAGGCTTTGCTAACTTTGGGCCACATAAATAGATTAGCTGTGGAAATCAGTTTGACGCACACCACACTGTAGCCTTGCAGAGTTCCAATACCAAGCCCTGTGGAGACAGATGGGTCTGCAAACGTTTCACCCAAGACGGTTCTTTCAAAACCAGAGGTCATAGCAAGCGCAGGGAGTCCTACGGCGTAGAGGGCTCTGAGGGTAAAACGTTTCGTTAGTACATGCTCCTTGGTAGTGGAGTGTGGCAAAGGGTGCTCAAGGGGACGGGACGACAAAGCTTTGCAGGCTCAAGTTGCAGGGTGCTCATTCTACATGGGATTCCCGGGTTTGTTCTTCGCTCTGTGCGACAAAGAAACCCTTGGTTCGTGTTTGTTCCTTGCATGCGGGAGGTCCTTAGAGCGTGAGCCTTAACGTGTCCAGTGTTCACACTAATCAGTTCCGACCCCAGGAGGGAACACGGTAAAAAGGTCTTGGCACTGTGGCCTCAAGTCCATTGCAGAGGAGGCCTTGGCCACCGCATGGAAAAATGATTTGCTCTCCAGCTCAGAAAGTCTCATGATGTGGTGGGTCGCAGGGAAACATGGGTATACCAGGTTGCTTTCCCTGCAGGAAGCATAGAGTCCTAGGTTCTTGAACATAGTGTAACCTATGGGAAGAGTGTGGTACCCGGGTTGCTCGGGGGCTCCGATTCGACATGGGGCGCTTACGGCTCATTCTGAAAACCATACGATGGAAACCTTTTACATGCACTTGGCCATGTGCTGGGTGCCCAACTCGGCAATGTACGGTAAGTGAACTCTGTAGTGGGTCTTCCCACTGGAAACACAAATTGCGGTCACACTTTCGACCATGAGCCTAGTGGCAGAGGCCAAAGCTGTGTCATTTCACAGGCTGCTCCACCAAATGTTTGCGGAGGCACTTGCATTTGACATGAAGCTGCACAGAAGCAGTGAACTCCGGCCCAGGGAAGACGATGCTGTGTGCACCGTCATAACATGAAGCATTTCCTTAGTAACGGGACCCCTCTCTTGTCCGCTCTCGGAAGCAAGATGTCCTGAGAGTGCTCCTTTAGTGACCAGAATCTACCCTGCCTGTGGCAAACATGAAGCGGTTCCTTGTGAACCTTCCCAACCAGGACACTCTATCTCTGTGGTCTTTGGAAGCTTTGCGAATGTAACAAAGTGGGCTCAACTCCAAAGCGTGACAAGAGTCTCATGCCTCTCAACAGATGCCAGGGTGTCTCCTGTTGCTGCAGGAAGAATGCAGAAGTCTCTTTCTGGCTATAGGATAGAAACGTGATGACCTCTGATAGAAATGCCTGCAGTGGTCCGTAGTGAAAGCGTCATGCACCTGGTGGTTTCTTCTCCGTAACCAAACCACATGTATCGGTCACGGACATGTGCCCCTGGGGGTGGCAGGCTGTGTGACGCCACGTTTGGGGCAAAACCCTACGGATGGCCTGGAAAATGTGCCCCGCTTATAGGAAACGGTTAGGTTCCTTTCCAGGTAGGTGATAGGTATGTCACGTGAACTGCCTTTTCTGGATTGAGAATTTTGCCATGGAGTGCAAAACAAGGAGCCAACTCTTCTGGAGATCTGGAATATCACTTTCACAGAGGGGTCTTCATGCTGCCCCGAGCTGGGTTCCGTATAAATAATGGGAGTAAAAGGAGGATGGGGTTCAAAGCACGGATGGTTGGGCCTAGATGGGAGGTGCACGTGCAACGGACGAGCTAGACGAGAGCAGTATCATACCCACAATTCCTGGGGATTGTTCAGTGCTCATCCAGGGTCTTCCAAGCAGGCTCTGAAAGGCTTGCGTCCCGTTTCTCAACCCGCCACACAAAAGGGCCTTCACACAGAGCTACGCTCCGAGGTTCTCAAGGGGATTTGGGAGGACGGCTTTTCAGACCGCATAGGCAAGGAGTTTCTCACAAGGTAAACAGGATGTGTACCTGACAGGCTAGTTGAAGAAAATTTCATATGCAGTGGATTGGGCACAGGATAGATGTCAGGCGAGCACATAGTGTCTTTGGTCCAATACATCCTGAGACACTGTGCTGCATCGCTTCCCTTCAAAGGCTTTGCTAACTTTGGGCCACATAAATAGATTAGCTGTGGAAATCAGTTTGACGCACACCACACTGTAGCCTTGCAGAGTTCCAATACCAAGCCCTGTGGAGACAGATGGGTCTGCAAACGTTTCACCCAAGACGGTTCTTTCAAAACCAGAGGTCATAGCAAGCGCAGGGAGTCCTACGGCGTAGAGGGCTCTGAGGGTAAAACGTTTCGTTAGTACATGCTCCTTGGTAGTGGAGTGTGGCAAAGGGTGCTCAAGGGGACGGGACGACAAAGCTTTGCAGGCTCAAGTTGCAGGGTGCTCATTCTACATGGGATTCCCGGGTTTGTTCTTCGCTCTGTGCGACAAAGAAACCCTTGGTTCGTGTTTGTTCCTTGCATGCGGGAGGTCCTTAGAGCGTGAGCCTTAACGTGTCCAGTGTTCACACTAATCAGTTCCGACCCCAGGAGGGAACACGGTAAAAAGGTCTTGGCACTGTGGCCTCAAGTCCATTGCAGAGGAGGCCTTGGCCACCGCATGGAAAAATGATTTGCTCTCCAGCTCAGAAAGTCTCATGATGTGGTGGGTCGCAGGGAAACATGGGTATACCAGGTTGCTTTCCCTGCAGGAAGCATAGAGTCCTAGGTTCTTGAACATAGTGTAACCTATGGGAAGAGTGTGGAACCCGGGTTGCTCGGGGGCTCCGATCCGACACGGGGCCCTTACGGCTCATTCTGAAAACCATACGATGGAAACCTTTTACATGCACTTGGCCATGTGCTGGGTGCCCAACTCGGCAATGTACGGTAAGTGAACTCTGTAGTGGGTCTTCCCACTGGAAACACAAATTGCGGTCACACTTTCGACCATGAGCCTAGTGGCAGAGGCAAAAGCTGTGTCATTTCACAGGCTGCTCCACCAAATGTTTGCGGAGGCACTTGCATTTGACATGAAGCTGCACAGAAGCAGTGAACTCCGGCCCAGGGAAAACGATGCTGTGTGCACCGTCATAACATGAAGCATTTCCTTAGTAACGGGACCCCTCTCTTGTCCGCTCTCGGAAGCAAGATGTCCTGAGAGTGCTCCTTTAGTGACCAGAATCTACCCTGCCTGTGGCAAACATGAAGCGGTTCCTTGTGAACCTTCCCAACCAGGACACTCTATCTCTGTGGTCTTTGGAAGCTTTGCGAATGTAACAAAGTGGGCTCAACTCCAAAGCGTGACAAGAGTCTCATGCCTCTCAACAGATGCCAGGGTGTCTCCTGTTGCTGCAGGAAGAATGCAGAAGTCTCTTTCTGGCTATAGGATAGAAACGTGATGACCTCTGATAGAAATGCCTGCAGTGGTCCGTAGTGAAAGCGTCATGCACCTGGTGGTTTCTTCTCCGTAACCAAACCACATGTATCGGTCACGGACATGTGCCCCTGGGGGTGGCAGGCTGTGTGACGCCACGTTTGGGGCAAAACCCTACGGATGGCCTGGAAAATGTGCCCCGCTTATAGGAAACGGTTAGGTTCCTTTCCAGGTAGGTGATAGGTATGTCACGTGAACTGCCTTTTCTGGATTGAGAATTTTGCCATGGAGTGCAAAACAAGGAGCCAACTCTTCTGGAGATCTGGAATATCACTTTCACAGAGGGGTCTTCATGCTGCCCCGAGCTGGGTTCCGTATAAATAATGGGAGTAAAAGGAGGATGGGGTTCAAAGCACGGATGGTTGGGCCTAGACGGGAGGTGCACGTGCAACGGACGAGCTAGACGAGAGCAGTATCATACCCACAATTCTTGGGGATTGTTCAGTGCTCATCCAGGGTCTTCCAAGCAGGCTCTGAAAGGCTTGCGTCCCGTTTCTCAACCCGCCACACAAAAGGGCCTTCACACAGAGCTACGCTCCGAGGTTCTCAAGGGGATTTGGGAGGACGGCTTTTCAGACCGCATAGGCAAGGAGTTTCTCACAAGGTAAACAGGATGTGTACCTGACAGGCTAGTTGAAGAAAATTTCATATGCAGTGGATTGGGCACAGGATAGATGTCAGGCGAGCACATAGTGTCTTTGGTCCAATACATCCTGAGACACTGTGCTGCATCGCTTCCCTTCAAAGGCTTTGCTAACTTTGGGCCACATAAATAGATTAGCTGTGGAAATCAGTTTGACGCACACCACACTGTAGCCTTGCAGAGTTCCAATACCAAGCCCTGTGGAGACAGATGGGTCTGCAAACGTTTCACCCAAGACGGTTCTTTCAAAACCAGAGGTCATAGCAAGCGCAGGGAGTCCTACGGCGTAGAGGGCTCTGAGGGTAAAACGTTTCGTTAGTACATGCTCCTTGGTAGTGGAGTGTGGCAAAGGGTGCTCAAGGGGACGGGACGACAAAGCTTTGCAGGCTCAAGTTGCAGGGTGCTCATTCTACATGGGATTCCCGGGTTTGTTCTTCGCTCTGTGCGACAAAGAAACCCTTGGTTCGTGTTTGTTCCTTGCATGCGGGAGGTCCTTAGAGCGTGAGCCTTAACGTGTCCAGTGTTCACACTAATCAGTTCCGACCCCAGGAGGGAACACGGTAAAAAGGTCTTGGCACTGTGGCCTCAAGTCCATTGCAGAGGAGGCCTTGGCCACCGCATGGAAAAATGATTTGCTCTCCAGCTCAGAAAGTCTCATGATGTGGTGGGTCGCAGGGAAACATGGGTATACCAGGTTGCTTTCCCTGCAGGAAGCATAGAGTCCTAGGTTCTTGAACATAGTGTAACCTATGGGAAGAGTGTGGTACCCGGGTTGCTCGGGGGCTCCGATTCGACATGGGGCGCTTACGGCTCATTCTGAAAACCATACGATGGAAACCTTTTACATGCACTTGGCCATGTGCTGGGTGCCCAACTCGGCAATGTACGGTAAGTGAACTCTGTAGTGGGTCTTCCCACTGGAAACACAAATTGCGGTCACACTTTCGACCATGAGCCTAGTGGCAGAGGCCAAAGCTGTGTCATTTCACAGGCTGCTCCACCAAATGTTTGCGGAGGCACTTGCATTTGACATGAAGCTGCACAGAAGCAGTGAACTCCGGCCCAGGGAAGACGATGCTGTGTGCACCGTCATAACATGAAGCATTTCCTTAGTAACGGGACCCCTCTCTTGTCCGCTCTCGGAAGCAAGATGTCCTGAGAGTGCTCCTTTAGTGACCAGAATCTACCCTGCCTGTGGCAAACATGAAGCGGTTCCTTGTGAACCTTCCCAACCAGGACACTCTATCTCTGTGGTCTTTGGAAGCTTTGCGAATGTAACAAAGTGGGCTCAACTCCAAAGCGTGACAAGAGTCTCATGCCTCTCAACAGATGCCAGGGTGTCTCCTGTTGCTGCAGGAAGAATGCAGAAGTCTCTTTCTGGCTATAGGATAGAAACGTGATGACCTCTGATAGAAATGCCTGCAGTGGTCCGTAGTGAAAGCGTCATGCACCTGGTGGTTTCTTCTCCGTAACCAAACCACATGTATCGGTCACGGACATGTGCCCCTGGGGGTGGCAGGCTGTGTGACGCCACGTTTGGGGCAAAACCCTACGGATGGCCTGGAAAATGTGCCCCGCTTATAGGAAACGGTTAGGTTCCTTTCCAGGTAGGTGATAGGTATGTCACGTGAACTGCCTTTTCTGGATTGAGAATTTTGCCATGGAGTGCAAAACAAGGAGCCAACTCTTCTGGAGATCTGGAATATCACTTTCACAGAGGGGTCTTCATGCTGCCCCGAGCTGGGTTCCGTATAAATAATGGGAGTAAAAGGAGGATGGGGTTCAAAGCACGGATGGTTGGGCCTATATGGGAGGTGCACGTGCAACGGACGAGCTAGACGAGAGCAGTATCATACCCACAATTCCTGGGGATTGTTCAGTGCTCATCCAGGGTCTTCCAAGCAGGCTCTGAAAGGCTTGCGTCCCGTTTCTCAACCCGCCACACAAAAGGGCCTTCACACAGAGCTACGCTCCGAGGTTCTCAAGGGGATTTGGGAGGACGGCTTTTCAGACCGCATAGGCAAGGAGTTTCTCACAAGGGAAAAAAGGATGTGTACCTGACAGGCTAGTTGAAGAAAATTTCATATGCAGTGGATTGGGCACAGGATAGATGTCAGGCGAGCACATAGTGTCTTTGGTCCAATACATCCTGAGACACTGTGCTGCATCGCTTCCCTTCAAAGGCTTTGCTAACTTTGGGCCACATAAATAGATTAGCTGTGGAAATCAGTTTGACGCACACCACACTGTAGCCTTGCAGAGTTCCAATACCAAGCCCTGTGGAGACAGATGGGTCTGCAAACGTTTCACCCAAGACGGTTCTTTCAAAACCAGAGGTCATAGCAAGCGCAGGGAGTCCTACGGCGTAGAGGGCTCTGAGGGTAAAACGTTTCGTTAGTACATGCTCCTTGGTAGTGGAGTGTGGCAAAGGGTGCTCAAGGGGACGGGACGACAAAGCTTTGCAGGCTCAAGTTGCAGGGTGCTCATTCTACATGGGATTCCCGGGTTTGTTCTTCGCTCTGTGCGACAAAGAAACCCTTGGTTCGTGTTTGTTCCTTGCATGCGGGAGGTCCTTAGAGCGTGAGCCTTAACGTGTCCAGTGTTCACACTAATCAGTTCCGACCCCAGGAGGGAACACGGTAAAAAGGTCTTGGCACTGTGGCCTCAAGTCCATTGCAGAGGAGGCCTTGGCCACCGCATGGAAAAATGATTTGCTCTCCAGCTCAGAAAGTCTCATGATGTGGTGGGTCGCAGGGAAACATGGGTATACCAGGTTGCTTTCCCTGCAGGAAGCATAGAGTCCTAGGTTCTTGAACATAGTGTAAACTATGGGAAGAGTGTGGAACCCGGGTTGCTCGGGGGCTCCGATCCGACACGGGGCCCTTACGGCTCATTCTGAAAACCATACGATGGAAACCTTTTACATGCACTTGGCCATGTGCTGGGTGCCCAACTCGGCAATGTACGGTAAGTGAACTCTGTAGTGGGTCTTCCCACTGGAAACACAAATTGCGGTCACACTTTCGACCATGAGCCTAGTGGCAGAGGCAAAAGCTGTGTCATTTCACAGGCTGCTCCACCAAATGTTTGCGGAGGCACTTGCATTTGACATGAAGCTGCACAGAAGCAGTGAACTCCGGCCCAGGGAAAACGATGCTGTGTGCACCGTCATAACATGAAGCATTTCCTTAGTAACGGGACCCCTCTCTTGTCCGCTCTCGGAAGCAAGATGTCCTGAGAGTGCTCCTTTAGTGACCAGAATCTACCCTGCCTGTGGGAAACATGAAGCGTTTCCTTGTGAACCTTCCCAACCAGGACACTCTATCTCTGTGGTCTTTGGAAGCTTTGCGAATGTAACAAAGTGGGCTCAACTCCAAAGCGTGACAAGAGTCTCATGCCTCTCAACAGATGCCAGGGTGTCTCCTGTTGCTGCAGGAAGAATGCAGAAGTCTCTTTCTGGCTATAGGATAGAAACGTGATGACCTCTGATAGAAATGCCTGCAGTGGTCCGTAGTGAAAGCGTCATGCACCTGGTGGTTTCTTCTCCGTAACCAAACCACATGTATCGGTCACGGACATGTGCCCCTGGGGGTGGCAGGCTGTGTGACGCCACGTTTGGGGCAAAACCCTACGGATGGCCTGGAAAATGTGCCCCGCTTATAGGAAACGGTTAGGTTCCTTTCCAGGTAGGTGATAGGTATGTCACGTGAACTGCCTTTTCTGGATTGAGAATTTTGCCATGGAGTGCAAAACAAGGAGCCAACTCTTCTGGAGATCTGGAATATCACTTTCACAGAGGGGTCTTCATGCTGCCCCGAGCTGGGTTCCGTATAAATAATGGGAGTAAAAGGAGGATGGGGTTCAAAGCACGGATGGTTGGGCCTATATGGGAGGTGCACGTGCAACGGACGAGCTAGACGAGAGCAGTATCATACCCACAATTCCTGGGGATTGTTCAGTGCTCATCCAGGGTCTTCCAAGCAGGCTCTGAAAGGCTTGCGTCCCGTTTCTCAACCCGCCACACAAAAGGGCCTTCACACAGAGCTACGCTCCGAGGTTCTCAAGGGGATTTGGGAGGACGGCTTTTCAGACCGCATAGGCAAGGAGTTTCTCACAAGGGAAAAAAGGATGTGTACCTGACAGGCTAGTTGAAGAAAATTTCATATGCAGTGGATTGGGCACAGGATAGATGTCAGGCGAGCACATAGTGTCTTTGGTCCAATACATCCTGAGACACTGTGCTGCATCGCTTCCCTTCAAAGGCTTTGCTAACTTTGGGCCACATAAATAGATTAGCTGTGGAAATCAGTTTGACGCACACCACACTGTAGCCTTGCAGAGTTCCAATACCAAGCCCTGTGGAGACAGATGGGTCTGCAAACGTTTCACCCAAGACGGTTCTTTCAAAACCAGAGGTCATAGCAAGCGCAGGGAGTCCTACGGCGTAGAGGGCTCTGAGGGTAAAACGTTTCGTTAGTACATGCTCCTTGGTAGTGGAGTGTGGCAAAGGGTGCTCAAGGGGACGGGACGACAAAGCTTTGCAGGCTCAAGTTGCAGGGTGCTCATTCTACATGGGATTCCCGGGTTTGTTCTTCGCTCTGTGCGACAAAGAAACCCTTGGTTCGTGTTTGTTCCTTGCATGCGGGAGGTCCTTAGAGCGTGAGCCTTAACGTGTCCAGTGTTCACACTAATCAGTTCCGACCCCAGGAGGGAACACGGTAAAAAGGTCTTGGCACTGTGGCCTCAAGTCCATTGCAGAGGAGGCCTTGGCCACCGCATGGAAAAATGATTTGCTCTCCAGCTCAGAAAGTCTCATGATGTGGTGGGTCGCAGGGAAACATGGGTATACCAGGTTGCTTTCCCTGCAGGAAGCATAGAGTCCTAGGTTCTTGAACATAGTGTAACCTATGGGAAGAGTGTGGAACCCGGGTTGCTCGGGGGCTCCGATTCGACATGGGGCGCTTACGGCTCATTCTGAAAACCATACGATGGAAACCTTTTACATGCACTTGGCCATGTGCTGGGTGCCCAACTCGGCAATGTACGGTAAGTGAACTCTGTAGTGGGTCTTCCCACTGGAAACACAAATTGCGGTCACACTTTCGACCATGAGCCTAGTGGCAGAGGCAAAAGCTGTGTCATTTCACAGGCTGCTCCACCAAATGTTTGCGGAGGCACTTGCATTTGACATGAAGCTGCACAGAAGCAGTGAACTCCGGCCCAGGGAAAACGATGCTGTGTGCACCGTCATAACATGAAGCATTTCCTTAGTAACGGGACCCCTCTCTTGTCCGCTCTCGGAAGCAAGATGTCCTGAGAGTGCTCCTTTAGTGACCAGAATCTACCCTGCCTGTGGCAAACATGAAGCGGTTCCTTGTGAACCTTCCCAACCAGGACACTCTATCTCTGTGGTCTTTGGAAGCTTTGCGAATGTAACAAAGTGGGCTCAACTCCAAAGCGTGACAAGAGTCTCATGCCTCTCAACAGATGCCAGGGTGTCTCCTGTTGCTGCAGGAAGAATGCAGAAGTCTCTTTCTGGCTATAGGATAGAAACGTGATGACCTCTGATAGAAATGCCTGCAGTGGTCCGTAGTGAAAGCGTCATGCACCTGGTGGTTTCTTCTCCGTAACCAAACCACATGTATCGGTCACGGACATGTGCCCCTGGGGGTGGCAGGCTGTGTGACGCCACGTTTGGGGCAAAACCCTACGGATGGCCTGGAAAATGTGCCCCGCTTATAGGAAATGGTTAGGTTCCTTTCCAGGTAGGTGATAGGTATGTCACGTGAACTGCCTTTTCTGGATTGAGAATTTTGCCATGGAGTGCAAAACAAGGAGCCAACTCTTCTGGAGATCTGGAATATCACTTTCACAGAGGGGTCTTCATGCTGCCCCGAGCTGGGTTCCGTATAAATAATGGGAGTAAAAGGAGGATGGGGTTCAAAGCACGGATGGTTGGGCCTATATGGGAGGTGCACGTGCAACGGACGAGCTAGACGAGAGCAGTATCATACCCACAATTCCTGGGGATTGTTCAGTGCTCATCCAGGGTCTTCCAAGCAGGCTCTGAAAGGCTTGCGTCCCGTTTCTCAACCCGCCACACAAAAGGGCCTTCACACAGAGCTACGCTCCGAGGTTCTCAAGGGGATTTGGGAGGACGGCTTTTCAGACCGCATAGGCAAGGAGTTTCTCACAAGGGAAAAAAGGATGTGTACCTGACAGGCTAGTTGAAGAAAATTTCATATGCAGTGGATTGGGCACAGGATAGATGTCAGGCGAGCACATAGTGTCTTTGGTCCAATACATCCTGAGACACTGTGCTGCATCGCTTCCCTTCAAAGGCTTTGCTAACTTTGGGCCACATAAATAGATTAGCTGTGGAAATCAGTTTGACGAACACCACACTGTAGCCTTGCAGAGTTCCAATACCAAGCCCTGTGGAGACAGATGGGTCTGCAAACGTTTCACCCAAGACGGTTCTTTCAAAACCAGAGGTCATAGCAAGCGCAGGGAGTCCTACGGCGTAGAGGGCTCTGAGGGTAAAACGTTTCGTTAGTACATGCTCCTTGGTAGTGGAGTGTGGCAAAGGGTGCTCAAGGGGACGGGACGACAAAGCTTTGCAGGCTCAAGTTGCAGGGTGCTCATTCTACATGGGATTCCCGGGTTTGTTCTTCGCTCTGTGCGACAAAGAAACCCTTGGTTCGTGTTTGTTCCTTGCATGCGGGAGGTCCTTAGAGCGTGAGCCTTAACGTGTCCAGTGTTCACACTAATCAGTTCCGACCCCAGGAGGGAACACGGTAAAAAGGTCTTGGCACTGTGGCTTCAAGTCCATTGCAGAGGAGGCCTTGGCCACCGCATGGAAAAATGATTTGCTCTCCAGCTCAGAAAGTCTCATGATGTGGTGGGTCGCAGGGAAACATGGGTATACCAGGTTGCTTTCCCTGCAGGAAGCATAGAGTCCTAGGTTCTTGAACATAGTGTAAACTATGGGAAGAGTGTGGAACCCGGGTTGCTCGGGGGCTCCGATCCGACACGGGGCCCTTACGGCTCATTCTGAAAACCATACGATGGAAACCTTTTACATGCACTTGGCCATGTGCTGGGTGCCCAACTCGGCAATGTACGGTAAGTGAACTCTGTAGTGGGTCTTCCCACTGGAAACACAAATTGCGGTCACACTTTCGACCATGAGCCTAGTGGCAGAGGCAAAAGCTGTGTCATTTCACAGGCTGCTCCACCAAATGTTTGCGGAGGCACTTGCATTTGACATGAAGCTGCACAGAAGCAGTGAACTCCGGCCCAGGGAAAACGATGCTGTGTGCACCGTCATAACATGAAGCATTTCCTTAGTAACGGGACCCCTCTCTTGTCCGCTCTCGGAAGCAAGATGTCCTGAGAGTGCTCCTTTAGTGACCAGAATCTACCCTGCCTGTGGGAAACATGAAGCGGTTCCTTGTGAACCTTCCCAACCAGGACACTCTATCTCTGTGGTCTTTGGAAGCTTTGCGAATGTAACAAAGTGGGCTCAACTCCAAAGCGTGACAAGAGTCTCATGCCTCTCAACAGATGCCAGGGTGTCTCCTGTTGCTGCAGGAAGAATGCAGAAGTCTCTTTCTGGCTATAGGATAGAAACGTGATGACCTCTGATAGAAATGCCTGCAGTGGTCCGTAGTGAAAGCGTCATGCACCTGGTGGTTTCTTCTCCGTAACCAAACCACATGTATCGGTCACGGACATGTGCCCCTGGGGGTGGCAGGCTGTGTGACGCCACGTTTGGGGCAAAACCCTACGGATGGCCTGGAAAATGTGCCCCGCTTATAGGAAACGGTTAGGTTCCTTTCCAGGTAGGTGATAGGTATGTCACGTGAACTGCCTTTTCTGGATTGAGAATTTTGCCATGGAGTGCAAAACAAGGAGCCAACTCTTCTGGAGATCTGGAATATCACTTTCACAGAGGGGTCTTCATGCTGCCCCGAGCTGGGTTCCGTATAAATAATGGGAGTCAAAGGAGGATGGGGTTCAAAGCACGGATGGTTGGGCCTAGATGGGAGGTGCACGTGCAACGGACGAGCTAGACGAGAGCAGTATCATACCCACAATTCTTGGGGATTGTTCAGTGCTCATCCAGGGTCTTCCAAGCAGGCTCTGAAAGGCTTGCGTCCCGTTTCTCAACCCGCCACACAAAAGGGCCTTCACACAGAGCTACGCTCCGAGGTTCTCAAGGGGATTTGGGAGGACGGCTTTTCAGACCGCATAGGCAAGGAGTTTCTCACAAGGGAAAAAAGGATGTGTACCTGACAGGCTAGTTGAAGAAAATTTCATATGCAGTGGATTGGGCACAGGATAGATGTCAGGCGAGCACATAGTGTCTTTGGTCCAATACATCCTGAGACACTGTGCTGCATCGCTTCCCTTCAAAGGCTTTGCTAACTTTGGGCCACATAAATAGATTAGCTGTGGAAATCAGTTTGACGCACACCACACTGTAGCCTTGCAGAGTTCCAATACCAAGCCCTGTGGAGACAGATGGGTCTGCAAACGTTTCACCCAAGACGGTTCTTTCAAAACCAGAGGTCATAGCAAGCGCAGGGAGTCCTACGGCGTAGAGGGCTCTGAGGGTAAAACGTTTCGTTAGTACATGCTCCTTGGTAGTGGAGTGTGGCAAAGGGTGCTCAAGGGGACGGGACGACAAAGCTTTGCAGGCTCAAGTTGCAGGGTGCTCATTCTACATGGGAATCCCGGGTTTGTTCTTCGCTCTGTGCGACAAAGAAACCCTTGGTTCGTGTTTGTTCCTTGCATGCAGGAAGTCCTTAGAGCGTGAGCCTTGAGGTGTCCAGTGTTCACACTAATCAGTTCCGACCCCAGGAGGGAACACGGTAAAAAGGTCTTGGCACTGTGGCCTCAAGTCCATTGCAGAGGAGGCCTTGGCCACCGCATGGAAAAATGATTTGCTCTCCAGCTCAGAAAGTCTCATCATGTGGTGGGTCGCAAGGAAACATGGGTATACCAGGTTGCTTTCCCTGCAGGAAGCATAGAGTCCTAGCTTCTTGAACATAGTGTAAACTATGGGAAGAGTGTGGAACCCGGGTTGCTCGGGGGCTCCGATTCGACACGGGGCCCTTACGGCTCATTCTGAAAACCATACGATGGAAACCTTTTACATGCACTTGGCCATGTGCTGGGTGCCCAACTCGGCAATGTACGGTAAGTGAACTCTGTAGTGGGTCTTCCCACTGGAAACACAAATTGCGGTCACACTTTCGACCATGAGCCTAGTGGCAGAGGCCAAAGCTGTGTCATTTCACAGGCTGCTCCACCAAATGTTTGCGGAGGCACTTGCATTTGACATGAAGCTGCACAGAAGCAGTGAACTCCGGCCCAGGGAAGACGATGCTGTGTGCACCGTCATAACATGAAACATTTCCTTAGTAACGGGACCCCTCTCTTGTCCGCTCTCGGAAGCAAGATGTCCTGAGAGTGCTCCTTTAGTGACCAGAATCTACCCTGCCTGTGGCAAACATGAAGCGTTTCCTTGTGAACCTTCCCAACCAGGACACTCTATCTCTGTGGTCTTTGGAAGCTTTGCGAATGTAACAAAGTGGGCTCAACTCCAAAGCGTGACAAGAGTCTCATGCCTCTCAACAGATGCCAGGGTGTCTCCTGTTGCTGCAGGAAGAATGCAGAAGTCTCTTTCTGGCTATAGGATAGAAACGTGATGACCTCTGATAGAAATGCCTGCAGTGGTCCGTAGTGAAAGCGTCATGCACCTGGTGGTTTCTTCTCCGTAACCAAACCACATGTATCGGTCACGGACATGTGCCCCTGGGGGTGGCAGGCTGTGTGACGCCACGTTTGGGGCAAAACCCTACGGATGGCCTGGAAAATGTGCCCCGCTTATAGGAAACGGTTAGGTTCCTTTCCAGGTAGGTGATAGGTATGTCACGTGAACTGCCTTTTCTGGATTGAGAATTTTGCCATGGAGTGCAAAACAAGGAGCCAACTCTTCTGGAGATCTGGAATATCACTTTCACAGAGGGGTCTTCATGCTGCCCCGAGCTGGGTTCCGTATAAATAATGGGAGTAAAAGGAGGATGGGGTTCAAAGCACGGATGGTTGGGCCTATATGGGAGGTGCACGTGCAACGGACGAGCTAGACGAGAGCAGTATCATACCTACAATTCCTGGGGATTGTTCAGTGCTCATCCAGGGTCTTCCAAGCAGGCTCTGAAAGGCTTGCGTCCCGTTTCTCAACCCGCCACACAAAAGGGCCTTCACACAGAGCTACGCTCCGAGGTTCTCAAGGGGATTTGGGAGGACGGCTTTTCAGACCGCATAGGCAAGGAGTTTCTCACAAGGGAAAAAAGGATGTGTACCTGACAGGCTAGTTGAAGAAAATTTCATATGCAGTGGATTGGGCACAGGATAGATGTCAGGCGAGCACATAGTGTCTTTGGTCCAATACATCCTGAGACACTGTGCTGCATCGCTTCCCTTCAAAGGCTTTGCTAACTTTGGGCCACATAAATAGATTAGCTGTGGAAATCAGTTTGACACACACCACACTGTAGCCTTGCAGAGTTCCAATACCAAGCCCTGTGGAGACAGATGGGTCTGCAAACGTTTCACCCAAGACGGTTCTTTCAAAACCAGAGGTCATAGCAAGCGCAGGGAGTCCTACGGCGTAGAGGGCTCTGAGGGTAAAACGTTTCGTTAGTACATGCTCCTTGGTAGTGGAGTGTGGCAAAGGGTGCTCAAGGGGACGGGACGACAAAGCTTTGCAGGCTCAAGTTGCAGGGTGCTCATTCTACATGGGATTCCCGGGTTTGTTCTTCGCTCTGTGCGACAAAGAAACCCTTGGTTCGTGTTTGTTCCTTGCATGCGGGAGGTCCTTAGAGCGTGAGCCTTAACGTGTCCAGTGTTCACACTAATCAGTTCCGACCCCAGGAGGGAACACGGTAAAAAGGTCTTGGCACTGTGGCCTCAAGTCCATTGCAGAGGAGGCCTTGGCCACCGCATGGAAAAATGATTTGCTCTCCAGCTCAGAAAGTCTCATGATGTGGTGGGTCGCAGGGAAACATGGGTATACCAGGTTGCTTTCCCTGCAGGAAGCATAGAGTCCTAGGTTCTTGAACATAGTGTAAACTATGGGAAGAGTGTGGAACCCGGGTTGCTCGGGGGCTCCGATCCGACACGGGGCCCTTACGGCTCATTCTGAAAACCATACGATGGAAACCTTTTACATGCACTTGGCCATGTGCTGGGTGCCCAACTCGGCAATGTACGGTAAGTGAACTCTGTAGTGGGTCTTCCCACTGGAAACACAAATTGCGGTCACACTTTCGACCATGAGCCTAGTGGCAGAGGCAAAAGCTGTGTCATTTCACAGGCTGCTCCACCAAATGTTTGCGGAGGCACTTGCATTTGACATGAAGCTGCACAGAAGCAGTGAACTCCGGCCCAGGGAAAACGATGCTGTGTGCACCGTCATAACATGAAGCATTTCCTTAGTAACGGGACCCCTCTCTTGTCCGCTCTCGGAAGCAAGATGTCCTGAGAGTGCTCCTTTAGTGACCAGAATCTACCCTGCCTGTGGGAAACATGAAGCGGTTCCTTGTGAACCTTCCCAACCAGGACACTCTATCTCTGTGGTCTTTGGAAGCTTTGCGAATGTAACAAAGTGGGCTCAACTCCAAAGCGTGACAAGAGTCTCATGCCTCTCAACAGATGCCAGGGTGTCTCCTGTTGCTGCAGGAAGAATGCAGAAGTCTCTTTCTGGCTATAGGATAGAAACGTGATGACCTCTGATAGAAATGCCTGCAGTGGTCCGTAGTGAAAGCGTCATGCACCTGGTGGTTTCTTCTCCGTAACCAAACCACATGTATCGGTCACGGACATGTGCCCCTGGGGGTGGCAGGCTGTGTGACGCCACGTTTGGGGCAAAACCCTACGGATGGCCTGGAAAATGTGCCCCGCTTATAGGAAACGGTTAGGTTCCTTTCCAGGTAGGTGATAGGTATGTCACGTGAACTGCCTTTTCTGGATTGAGAATTTTGCCATGGAGTGCAAAACAAGGAGCCAACTCTTCTGGAGATCTGGAATATCACTTTCACAGAGGGGTCTTCATGCTGCCCCGAGCTGGGTTCCGTATAAATAATGGGAGTAAAAGGAGGATGGGGTTCAAAGCACGGATGGTTGGGCCTAGATGGGAGGTGCACGTGCAACGGACGAGCTAGACGAGAGCAGTATCATACCCACAATTCTTGGGGATTGTTCAGTGCTCATCCAGGGTCTTCCAAGCAGGCTCTGAAAGGCTTGCGTCCCGTTTCTCAACCCGCCACACAAAAGGGCCTTCACACAGAGCTACGCTCCGAGGTTCTCAAGGGGATTTGGGAGGACGGCTTTTCAGACCGCATAGGCAAGGAGTTTCTCACAAGGGAAAAAAGGATGTGTACCTGACAGGCTAGTTGAAGAAAATTTCATATGCAGTGGATTGGGCACAGGATAGATGTCAGGCGAGCACATAGTGTCTTTGGTCCAATACATCCTGAGACACTGTGCTGCATCGCTTCCCTTCAAAGGCTTTGCTAACTTTGGGCCACATAAATAGATTAGCTGTGGAAATCAGTTTGACGCACACCACACTGTAGCCTTGCAGAGTTCCAATACCAAGCCCTGTGGAGACAGATGGGTCTGCAAACGTTTCACCCAAGACGGTTCTTTCAAAACCAGAGGTCATAGCAAGCGCAGGGAGTCCTACGGCGTAGAGGGCTCTGAGGGTAAAACGTTTCGTTAGTACATGCTCCTTGGTAGTGGAGTGTGGCAAAGGGTGCTCAAGGGGACGGGACGACAAAGCTTTGCAGGCTCAAGTTGCAGGGTGCTCATTCTACATGGGATTCCCGGGTTTGTTCTTCGCTCTGTGCGACAAAGAAACCCTTGGTTCGTGTTTGTTCCTTGCATGCGGGAGGTCCTTAGAGCGTGAGCCTTAACGTGTCCAGTGTTCACACTAATCAGTTCCGACCCCAGGAGGGAACACGGTAAAAAGGTCTTGGCACTGTGGCCTCAAGTCCATTGCAGAGGAGGCCTTGGCCACCGCATGGAAAAATGATTTGCTCTCCAGCTCAGAAAGTCTCATGATGTGGTGGGTCGCAGGGAAACATGGGTATACCAGGTTGCTTTCCCTGCAGGAAGCATAGAGTCCTAGGTTCTTGAACATAGTGTAACCTATGGGAAGAGTGTGGAACCCGGGTTGCTCGGGGGCTCCGATTCGACATGGGGCGCTTACGGCTCATTCTGAAAACCATACGATGGAAACCTTTTACATGCACTTGGCCATGTGCTGGGTGCCCAACTCGGCAATGTACGGTAAATGAACTCTGTAGTGGGTCTTCCCACTGGAAACACAAATTGCGGTCACACTTTCGACCATGAGCCTAGTGGCAGAGGCCAAAGCTGTGTCATTTCACAGGCTGCTCCACCAAATGTTTGCGGAGGCACTTGCATTTGACATGAAGCTGCACAGAAGCAGTGAACTCCGGCCCAGGGAAAACGATGCTGTGTGCACCGTCATAACATGAAGCATTTCCTTAGTAACGGGACCCCTCTCTTGTCCGCTCTCGGAAGCAAGATGTCCTGAGAGTGCTCCTTTAGTGACCAGAATCTACCCTGCCTGTGGCAAACATGAAGCGGTTCCTTGTGAACCTTCCCAACCAGGACACTCTATCTCTGTGGTCTTTGGAAGCTTTGCGAATGTAACAAAGTGGGCTCAACTCCAAAGCGTGACAAGAGTCTCATGCCTCTCAACAGATGCCAGGGTGTCTCCTGTTGCTGCAGGAAGAATGCAGAAGTCTCTTTCTGGCTATAGGATAGAAACGTGATGACCTCTGATAGAAATGCCTGCAGTGGTCCGTAGTGAAAGCGTCATGCACCTGGTGGTTTCTTCTCCGTAACCAAACCACATGTATCGGTCACGGACATGTGCCCCTGGGGGTGGCAGGCTGTGTGACGCCACGTTTGGGGCAAAACCCTACGGATGGCCTGGAAAATGTGCCCCGCTTATAGGAACCGGTTAGGTTCCTTTCCAGGTAGGTGATAGGTATGTCACGTGAACTGCCTTTTCTGGATTGAGAATTTTGCCATGGAGTGCAAAACAAGGAGCCAACTCTTCTGGAGATCTGGAATATCACTTTCACAGAGGGGTCTTCATGCTGCCCCGAGCTGGGTTCCGTATAAATAATGGGAGTAAAAGGAGGATGGGGTTCAAAGCACGGATGGTTGGGCCTAGATGGGAGGTGCACGTGCAACGGACGAGCTAGACGAGAGCAGTATCATACCCACAATTCCTGGGGATTGTTCAGTGCTCATCCAGGGTCTTCCAAGCAGGCTCTGAAAGGCTTGCGTCCCGTTTCTCAACCCGCCACACAAAAGGGCCTTCACACAGAGCTACGCTCCGAGGTTCTCAAGGGGATTTGGGAGGACGGCTTTTCAGACCGCATAGGCAAGGAGTTTCTCACAAGGGAAAAAAGGATGTGTACCTGACAGGCTAGTTGAAGAAAATTTCATATGCAGTGGATTGGGCACAGGATAGATGTCAGGCGAGCACATAGTGTCTTTGGTCCAATACATCCTGAGACACTGTGCTGCATCGCTTCCCTTCAAAGGCTTTGCTAACTTTGGGCCACATAAATAGATTAGCTGTGGAAATCAGTTTGACGCACACCACACTGTAGCCTTGCAGAGTTCCAATACCAAGCCCTGTGGAGACAGATGGGTCTGCAAACGTTTCACCCAAGACGGTTCTTTCAAAAGCAGAGGTCATAGCAAGCGCAGGGAGTCCTACGGCGTAGAGGGCTCTGAGGGTAAAACGTTTCGTTAGTACATGCTCCTTGGTAGTGGAGTGTGGCAAAGGGTGCTCAAGGGGACGGGACGACAAAGCTTTGCAGGCTCAAGTTGCAGGGTGCTCATTCTACATGGGATTCCCGGGTTTGTTCTTCGCTCTGTGCGACAAAGAAACCCTTGGTTCGTGTTTGTTCGTTGCATGCAGGAAGTCCTTAGAGCGTGAGCCTTGAGGTGTCCAGTGTTCACACTAATCAGTTCAGACCCCAGGAAGGAACACGGTAAAAAGGTCTTGGCACGGTGGCCTCAAGTCCATTGCAGAGGAGGCCTTGGCCACCGCATGGAAAAATGATTTGCTCTCCAGCTCAGAAAGTCTCATCATGTGGTGGGTCGCAAGGAAACATGGGTATACCAGGTTGCTTTCCCTGCAGGAAGCATAGAGTCCTAGCTTCTTGAACATAGTGTAACCTATGGGAAGAGTGTGGTACCCGGGTTGCTCGGGGGCTCCGATTCGACACGGGGCGCTTACGGCTCATTCTGAAAACCATACGATGGAAACCTTTTACATGCACTTGGCCATGTGCTGGGTGCCCAACTCGGCAATGTACGGTAAGTGAACTCTGTAGTGGGTCTTCCCACTGGAAACACAAATTGCGGTCACACTTTCGACCATGAGCCTAGTGGCAGAGGCCAAAGCTGTGTCATTTCACAGGCTGCTCCACCAAATGTTTGCGGAGGCACTTGCATTTGACATGAAGCTGCACAGAAGCAGTGAACTCCGGCCCAGGGAAAACGATGCTGTGTGCACCGTCATAACATGAAACATTTCCTTAGTAACGGGACCCCTCTCTTGTCCGCTCTCGGAAGCAAGATGTCCTGAGAGTGCTCCTTTAGTGACCAGAATCTACCCTGCCTGTGGCAAACATGAAGCGGTTCCTTGTGAACCTTCCCAACCAGGACACTCTATCTCTGTGGTCTTTGGAAGCTTTGCGAATGTAACAAAGTGGGCTCAACTCCAAAGCGTGACAAGAGTCTCATGCCTCTCAACAGATGCCAGGGTGTCTCCTGTTGCTGCAGAAAGAATGCAGAAGTCTCTTTCTGGCTATAGGATAGAAACGTGATGACCTCTGATAGAAATGCCTGCAGTGGTCCGTAGTGAAAGCGTCATGCACCTGGTGGTTTCTTCTCCGTAACCAAACCACATGTATCGGTCACGGACATGTGCCCCTGGGGGTGGCAGGCTGTGTGACGCCACGTTTGGGGCAAAACCCTACGGATGGCCTGGAAAATGTGCCCCGCTTATAGGAAACGGTTAGGTTCCTTTCCAGGTAGGTGATAGGTATGTCACGTGAACTGCCTTTTCTGGATTGAGAATTTTGCCATGGAGTGCAAAACAAGGAGCCAACTCTTCTGGAGATCTGGAATATCACTTTCACAGAGGGGTCTTCATGCTGCCCCGAGCTCTGTGTTCCGTATAAATAATGGGAGTAAAAGGAGGATGGGGTTCAAAGCAAGGACGGTTGGCCCTAGACGGGAGGTGCACGTGCAACGGACGAGCTAGACGAGAGCAGTATCATACCCACAATTCTTGGGGATTGTTCAGTGCTCATCCAGGGTCTTCCAAGCAGGCTCTGAAAGGCTTGCGTCCCGTTTCTCAACCCGCCACACAAAAGGGCCTTCACACAGAGCTACGCTCCGAGGTTCTCAAGGGGATTTGGGAGGACGGCTTTTCAGACCGCATAGGCAAGGAGTTTCTCACAAGGTAAACAGGATGTGTACCTGACAGGCTAGTTGAAGAAATTTTCATATGCAGTGGATTGGGCACAGGATAGATGTCAGGCGAGCACATAGTGTCTTTGGGCCAATACATCCTGAGACACTGTGCTGCATCGCTTCCCTTCAAAGGCTTTGCTAACATTGGGCCACATAAATAGATTAGCTGTGGAAATCAGTTTGACGCACACCACACTGTAGCCTTGCAGAGTTCCAATACCAAGCCCTGTGGAGACAGATGGGTCTGCAAACGTTTCACCCAAGACGGTTCTTTCAAAAGCAGAGGTCATAGCAAGCGCAGGGAGTCCTACGGCGTAGAGGGCTCTGAGGGTAAAACGTTTCGTTAGTACATGCTCCTTGGTAGTGGAGTGTGGCAAAGGGTGCTCAAGGGGACGGGACGACAAAGCTTTGCAGGCTCAAGTTGCAGGGTGCTCATTCTACATGGGATTCCCGGGTTTGTTCTTCGCTCTGTGCGACAAAGAAACCCTTGGTTCGTGTTTGTTCGTTGCATGCAGGAAGTCCTTAGAGCGTGAGCCTTGAGGTGTCCAGTGTTCACACTAATCAGTTCAGACCCCAGGAAGGAACACGGTAAAAAGGTCTTGGCACGGTGGCCTCAAGTCCATTGCAGAGGAGGCCTTGGCCACCGCATGGAAAAATGATTTGCTCTCCAGCTCAGAAAGTCTCATCATGTGGTGGGTCGCAAGGAAACATGGGTATACCAGGTTGCTTTCCCTGCAGGAAGCATAGAGTCCTAGCTTCTTGAACATAGTGTAACCTATGGGAAGAGTGTGGTACCCGGGTTGCTCGGGGGCTCCGATTCGACACGGGGCGCTTACGGCTCATTCTGAAAACCATACGATGGAAACCTTTTACATGCACTTGGCCATGTGCTGGGTGCCCAACTCGGCAATGTACGGTAAGTGAACTCTGTAGTGGGTCTTCCCACTGGAAACACAAATTGCGGTCACACTTTCGACCATGAGCCTAGTGGCAGAGGCCAAAGCTGTGTCATTTCACAGGCTGCTCCACCAAATGTTTGCGGAGGCACTTGCATTTGACATGAAGCTGCACAGAAGCAGTGAACTCCGGCCCAGGGAAAACGATGCTGTGTGCACCGTCATAACATGAAACATTTCCTTAGTAACGGGACCCCTCTCTTGTCCGCTCTCGGAAGCAAGATGTCCTGAGAGTGCTCCTTTAGTGACCAGAATCTACCCTGCCTGTGGCAAACATGAAGCGGTTCCTTGTGAACCTTCCCAACCAGGACACTCTATCTCTGTGGTCTTTGGAAGCTTTGCGAATGTAACAAAGTGGGCTCAACTCCAAAGCGTGACAAGAGTCTCATGCCTCTCAACAGATGCCAGGGTGTCTCCTGTTGCTGCAGAAAGAATGCAGAAGTCTCTTTCTGGCTATAGGATAGAAACGTGATGACCTCTGATAGAAATGCCTGCAGTGGTCCGTAGTGAAAGCGTCATGCACCTGGTGGTTTCTTCTCCGTAACCAAACCACATGTATCGGTCACGGACATGTGCCCCTGGGGGTGGCAGGCTGTGTGACGCCACGTTTGGGGCAAAACCCTACGGATGGCCTGGAAAATGTGCCCCGCTTATAGGAAACGGTTAGGTTCCTTTCCAGGTAGGTGATAGGTATGTCACGTGAACTGCCTTTTCTGGATTGAGAATTTTGCCATGGAGTGCAAAACAAGGAGCCAACTCTTCTGGAGATCTGGAATATCACTTTCACAGAGGGGTCTTCATGCTGCCCCGAGCTCTGTGTTCCGTATAAATAATGGGAGTAAAAGGAGGATGGGGTTCAAAGCAAGGACGGTTGGCCCTAGACGGGAGGTGCACGTGCAACGGACGAGCTAGACGAGAGCAGTATCATACCCACAATTCTTGGGGATTGTTCAGTGCTCATCCAGGGTCTTCCAAGCAGGCTCTGAAAGGCTTGCGTCCCGTTTCTCAACCCGCCACACAAAAGGGCCTTCACACAGAGCTACGCTCCGAGGTTCTCAAGGGGATTTGGGAGGACGGCTTTTCAGACCGCATAGGCAAGGAGTTTCTCACAAGGTAAACAGGATGTGTACCTGACAGGCTAGTTGAAGAAATTTTCATATGCAGTGGATTGGGCACAGGATAGATGTCAGGCGAGCACATAGTGTCTTTGGGCCAATACATCCTGAGACACTGTGCTGCATCGCTTCCCTTCAAAGGCTTTGCTAACATTGGGCCACATAAATAGATTAGCTGTGGAAATCAGTTTGACGCACACCACACTGTAGCCTTGCAGAGTTCCAATACCAAGCCCTGTGGAGACAGATGGGTCTGCAAACGTTTCACCCAAGACGGTTCTTTCAAAAGCAGAGGTCATAGCAAGCGCAGGGAGTCCTACGGCGTAGAGGGCTCTGAGGGTAAAACGTTTCGTTAGTACATGCTCCTTGGTAGTGGAGTGTGGCAAAGGGTGCTCAAGGGGACGGGACGACAAAGCTTTGCAGGCTCAAGTTGCAGGGTGCTCATTCTACATGGGATTCCCGGGTTTGTTCTTCGCTCTGTGCGACAAAGAAACCCTTGGTTCGTGTTTGTTCGTTGCATGCAGGAAGTCCTTAGAGCGTGAGCCTTGAGGTGTCCAGTGTTCACACTAATCAGTTCAGACCCCAGGAAGGAACACGGTAAAAAGGTCTTGGCACGGTGGCCTCAAGTCCATTGCAGAGGAGGCCTTGGCCACCGCATGGAAAAATGATTTGCTCTCCAGCTCAGAAAGTCTCATCATGTGGTGGGTCGCAAGGAAACATGGGTATACCAGGTTGCTTTCCCTGCAGGAAGCATAGAGTCCTAGCTTCTTGAACATAGTGTAACCTATGGGAAGAGTGTGGTACCCGGGTTGCTCGGGGGCTCCGATTCGACACGGGGCGCTTACGGCTCATTCTGAAAACCATACGATGGAAACCTTTTACATGCACTTGGCCATGTGCTGGGTGCCCAACTCGGCAATGTACGGTAAGTGAACTCTGTAGTGGGTCTTCCCACTGGAAACACAAATTGCGGTCACACTTTCGACCATGAGCCTAGTGGCAGAGGCCAAAGCTGTGTCATTTCACAGGCTGCTCCACCAAATGTTTGCGGAGGCACTTGCATTTGACATGAAGCTGCACAGAAGCAGTGAACTCCGGCCCAGGGAAAACGATGCTGTGTGCACCGTCATAACATGAAACATTTCCTTAGTAACGGGACCCCTCTCTTGTCCGCTCTCGGAAGCAAGATGTCCTGAGAGTGCTCCTTTAGTGACCAGAATCTACCCTGCCTGTGGCAAACATGAAGCGGTTCCTTGTGAACCTTCCCAACCAGGACACTCTATCTCTGTGGTCTTTGGAAGCTTTGCGAATGTAACAAAGTGGGCTCAACTCCAAAGCGTGACAAGAGTCTCATGCCTCTCAACAGATGCCAGGGTGTCTCCTGTTGCTGCAGAAAGAATGCAGAAGTCTCTTTCTGGCTATAGGATAGAAACGTGATGACCTCTGATAGAAATGCCTGCAGTGGTCCGTAGTGAAAGCGTCATGCACCTGGTGGTTTCTTCTCCGTAACCAAACCACATGTATCGGTCACGGACATGTGCCCCTGGGGGTGGCAGGCTGTGTGACGCCACGTTTGGGGCAAAACCCTACGGATGGCCTGGAAAATGTGCCCCGCTTATAGGAAACGGTTAGGTTCCTTTCCAGGTAGGTGATAGGTATGTCACGTGAACTGCCTTTTCTGGATTGAGAATTTTGCCATGGAGTGCAAAACAAGGAGCCAACTCTTCTGGAGATCTGGAATATCACTTTCACAGAGGGGTCTTCATGCTGCCCCGAGCTCTGTGTTCCGTATAAATAATGGGAGTAAAAGGAGGATGGGGTTCAAAGCAAGGACGGTTGGCCCTAGACGGGAGGTGCACGTGCAACGGACGAGCTAGACGAGAGCAGTATCATACCCACAATTCTTGGGGATTGTTCAGTGCTCATCCAGGGTCTTCCAAGCAGGCTCTGAAAGGCTTGCGTCCCGTTTCTCAACCCGCCACACAAAAGGGCCTTCACACAGAGCTACGCTCCGAGGTTCTCAAGGGGATTTGGGAGGACGGCTTTTCAGACCGCATAGGCAAGGAGTTTCTCACAAGGTAAACAGGATGTGTACCTGACAGGCTAGTTGAAGAAATTTTCATATGCAGTGGATTGGGCACAGGATAGATGTCAGGCGAGCACATAGTGTCTTTGGGCCAATACATCCTGAGACACTGTGCTGCATCGCTTCCCTTCAAAGGCTTTGCTAACATTGGGCCACATAAATAGATTAGCTGTGGAAATCAGTTTGACGCACACCACACTGTAGCCTTGCAGAGTTCCAATACCAAGCCCTGTGGAGACAGATGGGTCTGCAAACGTTTCACCCAAGACGGTTCTTTCAAAAGCAGAGGTCATAGCAAGCGCAGGGAGTCCTACGGCGTAGAGGGCTCTGAGGGTAAAACGTTTCGTTAGTACATGCTCCTTGGTAGTGGAGTGTGGCAAAGGGTGCTCAAGGGGACGGGACGACAAAGCTTTGCAGGCTCAAGTTGCAGGGTGCTCATTCTACATGGGATTCCCGGGTTTGTTCTTCGCTCTGTGCGACAAAGAAACCCTTGGTTCGTGTTTGTTCGTTGCATGCAGGAAGTCCTTAGAGCGTGAGCCTTGAGGTGTCCAGTGTTCACACTAATCAGTTCAGACCCCAGGAAGGAACACGGTAAAAAGGTCTTGGCACTGTGGACTCAAGTCCATTGCAGAGGAGGCCTTGGCCACCGCATGGAAAAATGATTTGCTCTCCAGCTCAGAAAGTCTCATCATGTGGTGGGTCGCAAGGAAACATGGGTATACCAGGTTGCTTTCCCTGCAGGAAGCATAGAGTCCTAGCTTCTTGAACATAGTGTAACCTATGGGAAGAGTGTGGTACCCGGGTTGCTCGGGGGCTCCGATTCGACACGGGGCGCTTACGGCTCATTCTGAAAACCATACGATGGAAACCTTTTACATGCACTTGGCCATGTGCTGGGTGCCCAACTCGGCAATGTACGGTAAGTGAACTCTGTAGTGGGTCTTCCCACTGGAAACACAAATTGCGGTCACACTTTCGACCATGAGCCTAGTGGCAGAGGCCAAAGCTGTGTCATTTCACAGGCTGCTCCACCAAATGTTTGCGGAGGCACTTGCATTTGACATGAAGCTGCACAGAAGCAGTGAACTCCGGCCCAGGGAAAACGATGCTGTGTGCACCGTCATAACATGAAACATTTCCTTAGTAACGGGACCCCTCTCGTCCGCTCTCGGAAGCAAGATGTCCTGAGAGTGCTCCTTTAGTGACCAGAATCTACCCTGCCTGTGGCAAACATGAAGCGGTTCCTTGTGAACCTTCCCAACCAGGACACTCTATCTCTGTGGTCTTTGGAAGCTTTGCGAATGTAACAAAGTGGGCTCAACTCCAAAGCGTGACAAGAGTCTCATGCCTCTCAACAGATGCCAGGGTGTCTCCTGTTGCTGCAGAAAGAATGCAGAAGTCTCTTTCTGGCTATAGGATAGAAACGTGATGACCTCTGATAGAAATGCCTGCAGTGGTCCGTAGTGAAAGCGTCATGCACCTGGTGGTTTCTTCTCCGTAACCAAACCACATGTATCGGTCACGGACATGTGCCCCTGGGGGTGGCAGGCTGTGTGACGCCACGTTTGGGGCAAAACCCTACGGATGGCCTGGAAAATGTGCCCCGCTTATAGGAAACGGTTAGGTTCCTTTCCAGGTAGGTGATAGGTATGTCACGTGAACTGCCTTTTCTGGATTGAGAATTTTGCCATGGAGTGCAAAACAAGGAGCCAACTCTTCTGGAGATCTGGAATATCACTTTCACAGAGGGGTCTTCATGCTGCCCCGAGCTCTGTGTTCCGTATAAATAATGGGAGTAAAAGGAGGATGGGGTTCAAAGCAAGGACGGTTGGCCCTAGACGGGAGGTGCACGTGCAACGGACGAGCTAGACGAGAGCAGTATCATACCCACAATTCTTGGGGATTGTTCAGTGCTCATCCAGGGTCTTCCAAGCAGGCTCTGAAAGGCTTGCGTCCCGTTTCTCAACCCGCCACACAAAAGGGCCTTCACACAGAGCTACGCTCCGAGGTTCTCAAGGGGATTTGGGAGGACGGCTTTTCAGACCGCATAGGCAAGGAGTTTCTCACAAGGTAAACAGGATGTGTACCTGACAGGCTAGTTGAAGAAATTTTCATATGCAGTGGATTGGGCACAGGATAGATGTCAGGCGAGCACATAGTGTCTTTGGGCCAATACATCCTGAGACACTGTGCTGCATCGCTTCCCTTCAAAGGCTTTGCTAACATTGGGCCACATAAATAGATTAGCTGTGGAAATCAGTTTGACGCACACCACACTGTAGCCTTGCAGAGTTCCAATACCAAGCCCTGTGGAGACAGATGGGTCTGCAAACGTTTCACCCAAGACGGTTCTTTCAAAAGCAGAGGTCATAGCAAGCGCAGGGAGTCCTACGGCGTAGAGGGCTCTGAGGGTAAAACGTTTCGTTAGTACATGCTCCTTGGTAGTGGAGTGTGGCAAAGGGTGCTCAAGGGGACGGGACGACAAAGCTTTGCAGGCTCAAGTTGCAGGGTGCTCATTCTACATGGGATTCCCGGGTTTGTTCTTCGCTCTGTGCGACAAAGAAACCCTTGGTTCGTGTTTGTTCGTTGCATGCAGGAAGTCCTTAGAGCGTGAGCCTTGAGGTGTCCAGTGTTCACACTAATCAGTTCAGACCCCAGGAAGGAACACGGTAAAAAGGTCTTGGCACTGTGGCCTCAAGTCCATTGCAGAGGAGGCCTTGGCCACCGCATGGAAAAATGATTTGCTCTCCAGCTCAGAAAGTCTCATCATGTGGTGGGTCGCAAGGAAACATGGGTATACCAGGTTGCTTTCCCTGCAGGAAGCATAGATTCCTAGGTTCTTGAACATAGTGTAACCTATGGGAAGAGTGTGGTACCCGGGTTGCTCGGGGGCTCCGATTCGACACGGGGCGCTTACGGCTCATTCTGAAAACCATACGATGGAAACCTTTTACATGCACTTGGCCATGTGCTGGGTGCCCAACTCGGCAATGTACGGTAAGTGAACTCTGTAGTGGGTCTTCCCACTGGAAACACAAATTGCGGTCACACTTTCGACCATGAGCCTAGTGGCAGAGGCCAAAGCTGTGTCATTTCACAGGCTGCTCCACCAAATGTTTGCGGAGGCACTTGCATTTGACATGAAGCTGCACAGAAGCAGTGAACTCCGGCCCAGGGAAAACGATGCTGTGTGCACCGTCATAACATGAAACATTTCCTTAGTAACGGGACCCCTCTCGTCCGCTCTCGGAAGCAAGATGTCCTGAGAGTGCTCCTTTAGTGACCAGAATCTACCCTGCCTGTGGCAAACATGAAGCGGTTCCTTGTGAACCTTCCCAACCAGGACACTCTATCTCTGTGGTCTTTGGAAGCTTTGCGAATGTAACAAAGTGGGCTCAACTCCAAAGCGTGACAAGAGTCTCATGCCTCTCAACAGATGCCAGGGTGTCTCCTGTTGCTGCAGAAAGAATGCAGAAGTCTCTTTCTGGCTATAGGATAGAAACGTGATGACCTCTGATAGAAATGCCTGCAGTGGTCCGTAGTGAAAGCGTCATGCACCTGGTGGTTTCTTCTCCGTAACCAAACCACATGTATCGGTCACGGACATGTGCCCCTGGGGGTGGCAGGCTGTGTGACGCCACGTTTGGGGCAAAACCCTACGGATGGCCTGGAAAATGTGCCCCGCTTATAGGAAACGGTTAGGTTCCTTTCCAGGTAGGTGATAGGTATGTCACGTGAACTGCCTTTTCTGGATTGAGAATTTTGCCATGGAGTGCAAAACAAGGAGCCAACTCTTCTGGAGATCTGGAATATCACTTTCACAGAGGGGTCTTCATGCTGCCCCGAGCTGGGTTCCGTATAAATAATGGGAGTAAAAGGAGGATGGGGTTCAAAGCACGGATGGTTGGGCCTAGATGGGAGGTGCACGTGCAACGGACGAGCTAGACGAGAGCAGTATCATACCCACAATTCTTGGGGATTGTTCAGTGCTCATCCAGGGTCTTCCAAGCAGGCTCTGAAAGGCTTGCGTCCCGTTTCTCAACCCGCCACACAAAAGGGCCTTCACACAGAGCTACGCTCCGAGGTTCTCAAGGGGATTTGGGAGGACGGCTTTTCAGACCGCATAGGCAAGGAGTTTCTCACAAGGTAAACAGGATGTGTACCTGACAGGCTAGTTGAAGAAAATTTCATATGCAGTGGATTGGGCACAGGATAGATGTCAGGCGAGCACATAGTGTCTTTGGGCCAATACATCCTGAGACACTGTGCTGCATCGCTTCCCTTCAAAGGCTTTGCTAACATTGGGCCACATAAATAGATTAGCTGTGGAAATCAGTTTGACGCACACCACACTGTAGCCTTGCAGAGTTCCAATACCAAGCCCTGTGGAGACAGATGGGTCTGCAAACGTTTCACCCAAGACGGTTCTTTCAAAACCAGAGGTCATAGCAAGCGCAGGGAGTCCTACGGCGTAGAGTGCTCTGAGGGTAAAACGTTTCGTTAGTACATGCTCCTTGGTAGTGGAGTGTGGCAAAGGGTGCTCAAGGGGACGGGTCGACAAAGCTTTGCAGGCTCAAGTTGCAGGGTGCTCGTTCTACATGGGATTCCCGGGTTTGTTCTTCGCTCTGTGCGACAAAGCAACCCTTGGTTCGTGTTTGTTCGTTGCATGCGGGAAGTCCTTAGAGCGTGAGCCTTGAGATGTCCAGTGTTCTCACTAGTTAGTTCCAACCTCAGGAGAGAACACGGTAGAAAGGTCGTTGTTACTTCTCCTTTTTCATTTCTAATTCTACTGATTTGAGTCTTCACCCTTTTTTTCTTGATGCGTCTGGCTAATGTTTTTTCAATTTTGTTTATCTTCTCAAAGAACCAGCTTTTAGTTTTATTGTTCTTTGCTATCATTTCCTTCATTTCTTTTTCATTTATCTCTGATCTGATATTTATGATTTCTTTCCTTCTGCTAGGTTTGGGTGTTTTTCGTTTTTCTTTGTCTAATTGCTTGAGGTGCAGGGTTAGGTTGTTTGCTCGAAATGTTTCCTGTTTCTTAAGGTTGGATTCTATTGCTATAAACTTCCCTCTTAAAACTGCTTTTGCTGCGTCCCATAGGTTTTGGGTCGTCGTGTCTCCATTTTCATGTGTTTCTAGATATATTTTAATTTCCTCTTTGATTTCTTTAGTGATTACTTCGTTATTGAGTAGTGTATTGTTTATCCTCCATGTGTTTGTAGTTTTTACAGATCTTTCCCTGTAATTGATGTCTAGTCTCATTGTGGTCAGAAAAGATACTTGATACAATTTCAATTTTCTTAAATTTACCAAGGCTTGATTTGTGACCCAAGATATGATCTATCCTGGAGAATGTTCCATGAGCACTTGAGAAAAATGTGTATTCTGTTGTTTTGGGATGGAATGTCCTATAAATATCAATTAAGTCCATCTTGTTTAATGTATCATTTAAAACTTGTGCTTCCTTATTTATTTCCATTTTGGATGATCTGTCCATTGGTGAAAGTGGGGTGTTAAAGTCCCCTACTATGATTGAGTTACTGTCGATTTCCCCTTTTTTGGCTGTTAGTATTTGCCTTATGTATTGAGGTGCTCCTATGTTGGGTGCATAAATATTTACAATTGGTATATCTTCTTCTTGGATCGATCCCTTGATCATTATGTAGTGTCCTTCTTTGTCTCTTCTAATAGTCTTTATTTTAAAGTCTATTTTGTCTGATATGAGAATTGCTACTTCAGCTTTCTTTTGATTTCCATTTGCATGGAATATCTTTTTCCATCCCCTTACTTTCAATCTGTATGTGTCTCTAGGTCTGAAGTGGGTCTCTTGTAGACAGGTCTTGTCTTTGTATCCATTCAGCCAATCTGTGTCTTTTGGTTGGAGCATTTAGTCCATTTACATTTAAGGTAATTATTGATATGTATATTCCTATTCCCATTTCCTTAATTGCTTTGGGTTCTTTATTGTAGGTATATTCCTTCTGTTGTGTTTCTTGCCTAGAGAAGTTCCTTTAGCATTTGTTGTAAAGCTGGTTTAGTGGTGCTGAACTCTCTCAGCTTTTGTTTGTCTGTAAATATTTTAATTTCTCCATCAATTCTGAATGAGATCCTTGCTGGGTAGAGTAATCTTGGTTGCAGGTTTCTCTCCTTCATCACTTTAATTATGTCCTGCCACTCCCTTCTGGCTTGTAGAGTTTCTGCTGAGAGATCAGCTGTTAACCTGATGGGGATTCCCTTGTGTGTTATTTGTTTTTTTTCCCTTGCTGCTTTTAATATGATTTCTTTGTGTTTAATTTTTGACAGTTTGATTAATATGTGTCTTGGCGTATTTCTCCTTGGATTTATTCTGTATGGGACTCTCTGTGCCTCCTGGACTTGATTAACTATTTCCTTTCCCATATTAGGGAAGTTTTCAACTATAATCTCTTTAAATATTTTCTCAGTCCCTTTCTTTTTCTCTTCTTCTTCTGGAACCCCTATAATTCGAATGTTGGTGCGTTTAATGTTGTCCCAGAGGTCTCTGAGACTGTCCTCTGTTCTTTTCATTCTTTTTTCTTTATTTTGCTCTGCATCAGTTATTTCCACTATTTTATCTTCCACCTCACTTATCCGTTCTTCTGCCTCAGTTATTCTGCTATTGATCCCATCTAGAGTATTTTTCATTTCATTTACTGTGTTTTTAATCGATGCTTGATTTATCTTTAGTTCTTCTAGGTCCTTGTTCACTGTTTCTTGCATTTTGTCTATTCTACTTCCAAGATTTTGGATCTTGGAAATAGAATCTTGGATCAGCTTTACTATCATTATTCTGAATTCTTTTTCAGGTAGACTGCCTATTACCTCTTCATTTGTTAGGTCTGGTAGGTTTTTATCTTGCTCCTTCACCTGCTGTGTGTTTTTCTGCCTTCTCATTTTGTTATGTTACTGTTTTTGGGGTCTCCTTTTTTTTTTGCAGGCTGCAGATTCGTAGTTCCCGTTGTTTTTGGTGTCTGTCCCCAGTGGCTAAGGTTGTTTCAGTAGGTTGTGTAGGCTTCCTGGTGGGGGGGACTAATGCCTGTGTTCTGGTGGTTGAGGCTTGATCTCCTCTTTCTGGTGGACAGGTCCACGTCTGGTGGTGTGTTTTGGGGTGCCTGTGGCCTTATTATGTTTTTAGGTAGCCTCTCTGCTAATGGGTGGGGTTGTGTTCCTGCCTTGCTAGTTGCTTGGCATAGGGTGACCAGCACTGTAGCTTGCTGGTCGTTGACTGAAGCTGGGTGCTGGTGTTGAGATGGAGAACTCTGGGAGATTTTCGCTGCTTGATATTATGTGGAGCTGTGAGGTCTCTTGTGGACCCGTGTCCTGTAGTTGGCTTTCCCACTTCAGAGGCACAGCACTGACTCCTGGCTGTAGCACCAAGAGCCTTTCATCCACCCGGCTCAGAATAACAGGGAGCAAAAGTAGAAAGAAAGAATTCGTAGAAGAAAGAAAGAGAGAGGGAAAGAAAGGAAGAAGGGAAGAAAGGAAGGAAGGAAGGAAGAAAGAAAGAAAGGAGGGAGGGAGGATGGAAAGAAAGAAAGAAAGGAGGGAGGGAGGAATGAAAGCAAAAGCAAAAGTGAATGGAAGAAGAGAGGGAGGGAGGAAGGAAAGAAAGAAAGAAAGACAGGAGGGAGGGAGGGAGGAAGGAAAGAAAAAGAAAGTGGAAAGAAGAAGGGTGGGAGGGAGGGAGGGAGGGAGGAAAGAAAAAGAAAGAAGGAAAGGAGGAGTGGAGGGAGGGAGGGAAGAAGGGAAGGTAGCAAAAAAAAGAAAGAGCAGGTAAAGTAAAATAGAATAAAGTATGAAATATAGTAGTGTTATTAAAATTAAAATGTAATTATTGAAAAAAAAGGACAGATAGAACCCTTGGACATATAGTGGAAGCAAAGCTATACAGAGAGAATCTTACACAGAAGATTACACATACACATTCACAAAAAGAGAGCAGGGGAAAAAATCAAAAATCTTGCTCTCCAAGTCCACCTCCTCAATTTGGGATAATTCGTTGTAAAAAGAGGAAAAGGGCGAGAAGTCTGAAATCTTGCTCTCTAAGTCCAACTCCTTAATTTGGGATAATTCGTTGTAAAAAGAGGAAAAAGGGGGAACGTCTTAAATCTTGTCCTCAAAGTCCACTTCCTCAATTTGGGATGATTCGCTGTCCATTCATGCACTCCACAGACGCAGGGCCCATCAAATGGGCCGTGGAGCTTTAATCCACTGCCTCCGAGGCTGCACAGAGAGATTTTCCTGTCTCTGCTCTCACAGCTCCCGGGTCTCAGCCTTGGACCTGGCCCCTACTCTGTGCGTAGGTCGCTGGAGGGCGTCAGTTCTTCACTCAGACAGGACGGGTTTAAAGGAGCCGCTGAATCGGGGGCTCTGGCTCTCTTGGGCAGAGGGGAGGGAGGGGCGCGCAGTGTGGGGCGGGCCTGCGGCGGCAGAGGCCGGCGTGACGTTGCAGCAGCCCGTGGCACTCCGTGCGCTTTCCCGGGAAAGCCGTCCCCGGGTCCCGGAACCCCGGCAGTGGCGGGGTGCCCAGGCCCCCCGGAAGGCGGGGTGGACAGTGACCTGCGCTCGCACACAGGCCCCGCGGCCGCGGCGGCAGCAGCAGCCCCAGCGTCCCACGCCCGTCTCCGAGGTCCACGCCTGTCTCCGGCGCTTCCCCAAGCAGCCCTCTTAATGCCCTCTCCTCGCGCACCAGGAAACAAAAGGGAAAAAAGTCTCTTGCTTCTTCGGCAGCTCCAGACCCTTTCCCGGGACTCCCTCCGGGCTAGCCGTGGTGCACTAACCCCTTCAGTCTCTCTTCCTGCCGCCAGCCCCAGTCCTCTCCCTGCGCTCCGACTGATAGCCGATACCCGAGCCTCAGCTCCCAGCCCCGCCCGCCCTGGCGGCCGAGCAGACAAGCCTCTCGGGCTGGTGTGTGCCTGAGGGCACTGATCCTTTGTGCCGGAATCTCTCCGCTTTGCCCTCCACACCCCTGTTGCTGTGCTCTCCTCCGCTACTCCAAAGCTTTCCCCCTCCGCCTGCGAAGGGGCTTGTAGTGTGTGGAAACCTTTCCTCCTTCACGGCTCCCTCCCACTGGTGCAGGTCCCGTCCCTATCCTATTGTCTCTGTTTATTCTTGTTTCTTTTGCCCTACCCAGGTATGTGGGAAGTTTCTTGCCTTTTGGGGGGGTCTGAGGTCTTCTGTCAGCGTTCAGTAGGTGTTCTGTAGGAGTTGTTCCACGTGTAGATGAATTTCTGATGTATCTGTGGGGAGGAAGGTGATCTCCGCGTCTTACTCTTCCGCCATCTTCCTCCGGGGCCTGAGTTGCTTTTAGTAATCTCTTAGGATTTGTTGTATTTCTGCATGGCTGTTTTAACTGCTCCTTTTTTTATTTCTAATTTTACTGATTTGAGTCCTCTCCGTCTTTTTCTTTATGAGTCTGGCTAATGGTTTATTGATTTAGATTATCTTCTCAAAGAACCAGCTTTTAATTTTATTGATCTTTGCTATTATTTTCTTTGTTTCTATTACATTTACCTCTGCTCTGATCTTTACAATTTTTTTTCCTTCTACAAACTTCGAGGGTTTTTTGTTCTTGTTTCTCTATTTCCTATAGGTGTAAGGTTAGATTGTTTAAGTGAGATTTTTCTTGTTACTTGAGGTAGGTTTGTATTGCTATAAACTTCCCTCTTAGAAATGCTTTTGCTGCATTCCATAGGTTTTCAATCATCGTATTTTCATTGTAATTTGTCTCTAGATATTTTTTGATTTCCTCTTTGATTTCTTCAGTGATCTCTTGGTTATTTAGTAACATATTGTTTACCTTCCATGTGTTTGTGGTTTTTTACGTTTTTCCCCCCATATTTGATTTCTAATCTCATATCATTGTGGCCAGAATAGTTTCTTGATATGATTTCAGTGTCCTTAAATTTACTGAGGCTTGATTTGTGACCCAAGATGGGATCTATCCTGGAGAATGTTCCATGTGCACTTGAGAAGAAAGTGTAATCTGATGTTTTGGCATGGAATGTCCTCTAAATATCAATTAAATCTATCAGGTCTTTTGTGTCATTTAAAGCTTGTGTTTTCTTATTTATTTTCTTTTTGGATGATCTGTCCTTTGGTGTAAGTGAGGTGTTAAAGTTCCACACTATTATTGTGTTACTGTCGATTTCCTGCTTTTTAAGTGTTAGACATTGCCTTATGTTTTGAGGTGCCACTGTGTTGGGTGCATATACATTTATAATTGTTATACCTTCTTCTTGGATTCATTCCTTGATCATTATGTAGTGTCCTTCATTGTCTCTTGTAATATTCTTTATTTTAAATTCTATTTTATCTGATATGAGTATTGCTACTCCAGCTTTCCTTTGATTTCCATTTGCATGGAATATCATTTTCCATTCCCTCACTTTCAGTCTGTATGTGTCACTAGGTCTGAAGTTGGTCTCTTGTAGACAGCATATATATGGGTCTGGTTTTTGTTTCCATTCAGTGAGCCTGTGTCTTTTGGTTGGAACATTTAATCAATGCACGTTTAAGGTAATTATTGATATGTATGCTTCTATTACCATTTTCTGAATTGTCATGGGTTTGTTTTGTTTGTTTGTTTTTTCTGTATGCAGGCCTCCCACTGTTGTGACCTCTCCCGTTGTGGAGCACAGGCTCCGGACACGCAGGCTCAGCTGCCATGGCTCATGGGCCCAGCTGCTCTGCACCATGTGGGATCCTCCTGGACCAGGGCACGAACCCATGTCCCCTGCATCGGCAGGCGGACCCTCAACCACTGCGCCACCAGGGAAGCCCATGGGTTTGTTTCTGTAGGTTCTTTTCTTCTCTTGTGGTTCCCACTTAGAGATATTCCTTTAGCATTTGTTGTAGAGCTGGTTCTGTGGTGCTGAATTCTCTTAGCTTTTGCTTGTCTGTAAGGCTTTTGATTTCTCCATCAAATCTGAATGAGATCCTTGTTGGGTAGAGTACTCTTGGTTGTAGGTTCTTCCCTTTCACCACTTTAACTATATCATGTCACTCCCTTCTGGCTTGCAGAGTTTCTGCTGAGAAATCAGCTGTTAACCTTATGGGAGTTCTCTTGTATGTTATTTGTCATTTTTCTCTTGTTACTTTCAATAATTTTTCTTTGTCTTTAATTTTTTTTCAATTTGATTACTATGTGTCTTGGCATGTTTCTCCTTGGGTTTATCTTGCCTGGGACTCTCTGCACCTGCTGGACTTCGGTGGCTATTTCCTTTTGCATGTTAGGGAAATTTTCGACTATAATCTCTTCAAATATTTTGTTGGGTCCTTTCTCTTTCTCTTCTCCTTCTGGGACCGCTATAATGAGAATGTTGTTGTGTTTAATGTTGTCCCAGAAGTTCGTTAGGTTGTCTTCACTTCTTTTCATTCTTTTTTTCTTTTCTGCAGCAGTGAATTCCACCATTCTGTCTTCGTTTACTTATCCGTTCTTTTGCCTCAGTTTTTCTGCTATTGATTCCTTGTAGTGTATTTTTTTAATTAATTAATTAATTGTTTTATTTTTGGCTGCGTTGGGTCTTCATTGCTACTTGTGGGTTTTCTCTGGTTGCATCGAGTGTGGGCTACTCTTTGTTGTGGTGCATGTCTTCTCACTACATTGGCTTCTCTTGTTGTGGAGCATGTGCTCTAAGCATATGGGTTTCAGTAGTTGTGGCACTCAGGCTCAGTAGTTGTGGCTCAAGCACTCTAGAGTGCAGGCTCTGTAGTTGTGGCTCACAGGGTTAATTGCTCCACAGCATGTGGGATCTTCCCGGACCAGCACTCAAACCAATGTCCCCTACATTGGACGGTGGATTCTTAACCACTGTGCCACCAGGGAAGTCCCCCTTCTAATGTATTTTCTATTTCAGTTATTGTAACGTTCATCCCTGTTTGTTTGTTCTTTAATTCTTCTAGGTGTTTGTTCTTTAATTCTTCTAGGTCTTTGTTAATCATTTCTTGCATCTTCTCGATCATTGCCTCCATTCTTTTTCTGAGGTCCTGGATCATCTTCCCTATTATTATTCTGAATTATTTTTCTGGACAGTTCCCTATCTCCACTTCATTTAGTTGTTTTTCTGGGGTTTTATCTTCTTCCTTTATCTAGTACATAGCCCTGTGCCTTTTCCTCTTCTCTATCTTTCTGTGAATGTGGTTTTTGTTCTACAGGCTGCAGGATTGTAGTTCTTCTTGCTTCTGCTATTTGCCTTCTGGTATCCACCAGGCTATCTGAGAGGCTTCTGCAAGTTTTCTGATTGGAGGGACTGGTGGTGGTTAGAGCTGGGTTTTTCTGTGGTGGGCAGAGCTCAGTAAAACTTTAATCCACTTGTCTGCTGATGAGTGGTTCTGGGTTCCCTCCCTGTTGATTGTTTGGCCTGAGGTGACACAACACTGCAGCTTACCTGGCTATTTGGTGGGGCTAATGTTGGACTCTGGGATGCCCCACGCCAAAGAATTCTTCCCAGAACTTCTGCTGCCTGTGTCCTTGTCCTCACGGTGAGCCACAGCCACCCCTTGCCTCTGCAGGAGATGCTCCAACACTAACAGGTAGGTCTGGTTCAATCTCCTATGGGGTCTCTGTTCCTTTCCCTGGGTCCTGATGTGAACACTATTTTGTGTGTGCCCTCCAAGAGTGGTGTCTCTCTTTCCCCCAGTCCTGTTGAAGTCTGCAATAAAATCCCACTAACCTTCAAAGTCTAATTCTCTAGGAATTCCTCCTCCTATTTCTGGACCCCTAGGTTGGGAAGCCTGACATGGGGCTCAGAACCTTTACTCCTGTGTGTGGACCTCTGTGGTATAAGTGTTGTCCAGTTTGTGAGTCACCCACCCCGCAGTTATGGGAATTGATTTTATTGTGATTGTGCCCCTCCTACCATCTCATTTTGGCTTCTCCTTTGTCTTTGGATGTGGGGTATATTTTTTGGTGATTTCCAGTGTCTTGCTTTCAATGATTGTGATTCTGGTGCTCTCACAAGAGGGAGTGAACGCACGTCCTTCTACTTCATCATCTTGAACCAATCTCTCCCCTGCTCACATTCTTAACCCTTGGCATAGGTTTGTCAGATTTAGCAAATAAAAATATAGGACACACAGTTAAATTTCAGTTTCAGGAAAACAACACATGATTTTTAGTATAATTATCCCCATGCCATATTTAGGACATACTTATACTAAAAATTATACACTAGTTATCTGAAATTCAAATTTAACTTAGTATCCTTTATTTTATCTAGAAATTGTGCCTTAATGTGCTTTATGTTTCTGCTACTCAACTCCTGGATTTGCAAAGGTGATATATAATGTTGAGATTCAGGGTATTACTATAACATGATGTCTATTACTGTTTATTTACTAGAAAAAATACTCACTAATTGATTATATATATATATATATATATATATATATATATATATATATATATAATATCTATGAACTCCAATTTCTATTTACTTTGTTAACCAAGAATTCCTAGAATAGAGACCTGGCTGAAGCAAAAACAAAGCACTTTTATTTAGGGTTTGTTAAGACCACAGCTGGGGAAGCACAAATCCAAGAAAGCATTTGAATAGTGTTCTGCCATACTACAAAATGGAGGAAGCTTATAAAGTCAAAAACTGCAAGGTCACATTTAGTTACATAAATCGTTTCTCAGGAATGACAATTGGGGGCTCCCCTGGTGGCACAGTGGTTGAGAGTCCGCCTGCCCATGCATGGGACACGGGTTCCTGCCCCAGTCTGGGAGGATCCCACATGCTGTAGAGCGGCTGGGCCCGTGAACCATGGCCACTGAGCCTGTGCGTCTGGAGCCTGTGCTCCACAATGGGAGAGGCCACAACAGTGAGAGGCCCATGTACCACACACACACACAAAAAGAATGATAGTTGGAACTCACAAGAAGTAAGGGTGCTTGTTAAGCAAGTGTTGGTTGAGCTTTTGAAGCAATAATGATTACATAGTTGTGAAACGAGGGTGGGAATTTTTTCTTTTTTTAGATGTTGGGCGTAGGAGTTTATTAATTTATTTTATTTATTTTTGTTGTGTTGGGTCTTCATTTCTGTGCAAGGGCTTTCTCTAATTGTGGCAAGCGGGGGCCACTCTTCATCACAGTGTGTGGGCCTTTCCCTATCGCAGCCTCTCTCGTTGCGGAGCACAGGCTCCAGATGCACACGCTCAGTAGTTGTGGCTCACGGGCTTAGTTGCTCCACGGCACATGGGATCCTCCTAGACCAGGTCTCAAACCTGTGTCCCCTGCATTAGCAGGCAGATTCTCAGCCACTGCACCACCAGGGAAACCCGTGGGTGGGAATTTCAAAACTACATGATTGCAACTAGCAGCTGCTGTTTTGAAAATGGCTGGTGGTTGGTGGTGTCCTTGAGTTTGATACAGCTCAGAAAGCTCAAGATCTCAGTGTTGCAGAGATGTCTGAAATGACATCTACAATGCTTACCCTACTCCATTTTGGCTGCTGGAAACATAGTTACTCAATTTTGATTTTTAAATGATCTTAAATATGTCATCAATATAGAGGGGAGTTTATGCTTTTTATCTCTACTCATTGTTCAGAGCCTTCTAGTACTGGTGTACTCCTGATTTCTTAGCTTCAAAATAGACATCTTTTACCCCCTCACAGTGGACTGCACTGGTTAATTCACTGAAGATGTCCCAAATGCAAAGTGATTGATGCACATACCAGACTTTCATTAAATACTTGTTGAATGGATGAATTATTCAGTAAATAAACACCCACTAACTAAATTATTGTATTTTTCAGGTGAAATGCATAGATGTTGTTCAGACTTTTATCAACAGAATCAAGGATGTGAACCCAATGATCAATGGAATTATCAAGTATAGGTGAACATTTTTACTCTCTCATGGTTTTCATTTATTGTTATTGCCATGCCATCTTGGTGTATTTTCTGGACTCATTTTCTTGCATTTCCTTCCTTTGATTTCCCACTGGGACCTGCCCTGACTTCTTCTTCTTCTTCTTCTTCTTCTTTTTTTTTTTTGGTACGCGGGCCTCTCACTGTTGTGACTTCTCCCATTGCAGAGTACAGACTCCGGACGCACAGGCTCAGCGGCCATGGCTCACGGACCCAGCCGCTCCACAGCATGTAGGATTCTCCCAGACCAGGGCACAAACCCATGTCCCCTGTATCGTCAGGCAGACTCTCAACCACTGCGCCACCAGGGAAGCCCTGCTCTGACTTCTAATTCAGCACTTCCTACTCTTTGTTGAGCTTTTCTATTTATATGTCTGCTTCCTCCAGTCTCTTATTGACTGTAACATGTTTGATGGCAAAGAATAAATTACATTGGATTTTACATATCTAACATCCAGAAAAATCCTTCATCATTGAAAGCTCACTGAATTAATGAGTCTTTGATAGTGACTCTAATAAGAAAACCCTCTCTTCACCCCACACTTTCCAATTGTATTTAGTATAGTAGATGGTATTTTGAAAAGGTATTATATGTGACTTTTACATTTTTAGTTACCAAGTCAACCCTTTTTGAGAGCTATGAGGTATTAAGGGCACAAAACGTGGATTTGTTTTCTATGACATCCTACACAGTGACTAGAACAGTTCCTATCATATCATGACGTTGTGAGGCGTTTTCTGGGTCTCAGTCATTCATATACAATCTTTAGGATTTTTGTCTTGTTTGCACAGCAACTCTGTTGTTGTTAATTAATATACTTAATACAATTGAATCACTTACATTAACTTAATCATTTTTGAATGAAAATTTATATTGCTACAAAAAATTGAAAACTGTAATCACTTGCCATACATGGTTGCTGTATATTGACCTAAAAAAAAAAAACAGACAGCCAGATATTTCTCCAGCAAAGATGGGTTTAGTTGGGACCAGGAGAGAATTGCAATTCAAGGTCTGCAACCATGGTGAGCCAAGTGCAAGTACCTCACAGGACAAAGCTTTTACAGAGAGGAAAAGGAATTTGGGAAGGCTATAGTGAACAAAGAGTCCATGGCTTTTCTTTGGCTGAGTCTTTGCCAGGAAGAAGAGGAGTCTTTCTTCTTCCTCTTGGGCTCTGCTATAGTTGCAGGGCATGACAGCTCCCCATTGTAGTCCCCCCACTCTATTTGATTGACATTTCTGTTTATTAATTTATATATATAAATAAAATGAAAAATAGCCAGTATTGTGAAATTATAAATATTTAAAACATATTTATGAAGTACAAGCAGCACATCAAATGAATTTGTGTCCTACTAATTACTTTATACATGTTTTCTTATTTAATCAGTTCAACTGCTTTTACAAAAATTAATGATTCCAGTGTTATAAATGTGAATAGTGTGACCCAGAGAAATTAAGTTATTTTCCTATGGTCACACAGCTGGTATGTGACAGAGTCATGATCCAAATATACAGACATCCAATGCCAAAAACCAAAGTACATAAAGTCCTTATGTTCCAGGAATTCTTCCTTGTCCCTTTCCTTTTTCTATGGACCAGCATTCCACTGGTCCCATCTTCCAACACTCTCAGCAGCTCCTCAGACCAGAGATCTTTCCCCAGATTTTGCACTGGGTTTTTTATTTGACATGTAGTTTAGGGTTAATTTGTTGACAGAATATGTCTTTAAACATTTGAGAAATAGAGGGAAATTCCACTATTTTTATTTCTCTATTACCATTTAAGTAGTATGAGTCATAAGGAGGGAGGTGTTTTGTTGCAGGGCTTGTTTACGTGTGTGAGGATATTAATAAAGTTTTGACAGATTTAAATTATTGCCCCTGTTGAAAATAAGGGTTTGGACTTAAAAATAGAGTGGAGAGGTTGCTGGTGGGTAGAAAGGAGGGATTGGGCTATCAGAAATTGAAGATTTTTTATAAAGCAGAAACTAATAAAAAAAATAGAAAAAAAAAAGAAATTGAAGATTTTTAAGGGCAAAGGAAGATGGCGGAATAGGAGGAGGTGGAATTCATCACTCTTAAAAAGTACATCTAGAAATGGAAAAAATCTCATAGAGCACCTGCTGAACATTAGCAGAAGACTTCACACACTTAAAAGGACAAGAGAAATCCCCACACAACTGGGTAGGATGAAAGAAAGGAGAGAAAAAGAAAAGAGGAATCAAAAAAGGGACCAGCAACTCTGGCAGGAAGCTGAAAGTGAGGGGAGGTCCCCACACTCCGAAAAACTCCCTCATGATGGGGAAATCAGCTGGGACAGCAAAGGACCTTTCGGGGATCTAAGGAGAATGCAGCAGATGGTCTGTGGAAGGCAGGACAAAGTAAGAACTGCATGCATGCTCTCTACACCACAGCTCTGCGCATTCCAGTCTGAGTCATGAGTCTACTGTCGTGCAAGGGACTGGGTGCTGGAAAGTGGGGTTTAGAACATGGACCCATGGAGGGGACAGCTGTTGGCTGTGAAAAGACAGCCTAAAGGGAAAGGAATAAGGAGCTCCACAACCAGGAAAGTCTGCAGAAAATGCTTGGGACACCATAGAAGCAAGGTGTCATTGTTGAGTGGTGCACAAAGGGTGGAGCTGCCATTACAACCCCTTTCCCTTTGCCTTCTTGGGCCTCTGTGGGCACTGGGAGTGGCTCTCATTTGAGCAGGCCTGCCCATCCCTCAGGCGGGGGTCTCCTCTTTCCATGGGCTCTGGGGGTCTGAGTGCCACTCTTCCTAAAGCCTCCTTGGGAATCAGCACTGGGCACCCCTATCTGGGATGACAGCCCACTGATGGTGGCAGGGGATGAGTGCTAAAGCATGGGGTTGGGAGAATGGATCTGGGGAGAGGAGTGCTGTTGACTGCATGGATACAGCAGAGGGCATGAGAGTGAGGGCATGTGTGGCCAGGAATATTCCTAGAGGAAGTGTGGTCTGCCTAGAAATGAGGCCCCTTTATTGAGAGGTACACGGTGGGGGCAGGGCTGCCACCTGTCCACACATGACAGCTCCTGCCTCCACAGACACTGAGAGGCACTCCCACCAAAGCAAGTGCACCACAGTCTGTTACAAGTGCCTGCTGGTTCCACCACCACAGGCAACTTACACACACCCGAATTGTGGCCACCGTCCTCCTCCCTGGATTAAGTGAGTAAGCATGCCCCATGCAGTTGCTGCTTTCCCTCACTCTCAACTAGACAAGGAAAAGAAGCCTGAGGGAGTGGTGCACACACAGAGGTGGGGTCAAAACCAAAGCTCAGCCCCACAGGTGGTGTGACTAAGGAAGAGGAATGAAAATCTTTCCCTGCAGCTGCCCAAGCCATGGATAAAATCCCTGAGATTGGCTTGGTAAATCCTGCATCTCTGGAATACCTGAGTAGACAATGAGTGTTCCCACAATTGAGAGCAGTCTAGCATTTGCAGAAGTGGACTTTGGGTGTAAGTACATGTGGGAATTGGGCCAGGTCAGTGCCTGAGCTGGTCTTACAGTGCCTGCAGCAGGTGCAGAGACTTACCTAGAGGTATTGGAAGGCCTCCTTGGGAGGGGTGGATTGAATCTGGCACACTGTGGGAGCAAGGACACTGACAGAGGAGGTCCCAGAAAAATATTTATTACTATTATTCTTTTTTTGTTTGTTTCATTTTGTTCAGTTGTTGATGTTGTTGCTTTTATTACTTTTTATCATTTACTTTTCCTTTATATATATATATATATATATATATATATATAACTTTACTTTTTTGTTGTTTTGTGTTTTTATTCTTGTTTTTTGCTCTTGTTTATTTTATTTATTTATTTTTTCTTTTTTGATTGTTTTTAAGTGCATATTTTATGTTTTCTTCACTTTCTGTTGTGTGTTTGTTTTCTGTTTTTGTTGTATTTTTCATTTTTGTTTTTGTTAGTTTAGTCCTCATTTTTGAATTATTTTGTTTGTTTGTTCTCTTGTTTTGTTTTGTTTTCTCTTTTTTCTTTTTTCTATGTGTGTGTGTGTTGTGTTGCTGTTGCTGCTGTTTGTTTGCTGTTGTTTTTGCTATTTGCCTTAGGTTTTGTTTGTTTGTTTTCTTTCCTTTCCTTTCTTTTTTCTCTGGCCAAATTGTGCAGCTTGTGGGCTCTTGGTTCCCTGGTCAGGAGTCAGGCCTGGGCTGCTGGGGTGGGAGCACTGAGTCCAGGAAGATGGACTGCCAGAGAATTCCTGGGCCCAGGGAATACTAATTGGTATGCATGTGTGCTCTTGGAGATATCTATATCAACACAAAGACCCAGCCCCACAAAACTGCCTGTAGACTCCAGTGCCGGAAACCTCATGCCAAACAACCAACAAGACATGAACACAGCCCCACTCATCAGCAGACAGGCTTCCTAAAGTCGTACTAAGCTCAAAGATACCCCAAAACAGAACACATGATGCAGCCTTGTCCTTCAGAGGAAAAAGCGTCAGCTCTACCCACCAGGTCGCAGGCACCAGTCCGTCCCACGAGGCAACATACACAAGCCCTTGGACCAACCTCACTCACTAGGGGGCAGACAACAGAAGCAAGAGGAACTACGACCTTGCAGCCTGTGGAAAGGTGACAATAAACACAGTAAGTTACACAAAATGAAATGACAGAGAAATATGTTGCAGAAAAAAGAGCATCGTAAAATCCAAAAAGATCAAATAAATGAAGAGTAAATAGGCAATCTATCTGAAAAAGAATTCAGAGTAATGATAGTAAAGATGATCCAAGATCTTTCAAATAGAAGGGAGGCACAGATCGAGAAGATACAAGAAATATTTAACAAGGACCTAGAAAAACTAAAAAACAATCAGTGATGAAAAACACGATAACTAAGTGAAAAATACACTAGAAGGAATCAATAGTAGAATAACTGAGGCAAAAGAACGGATAAGTGAGCTGGAGGATAGAATGGGGAGAAATAATTGCCAAGGACCAGAGTAAAGAAAAAACAATGAAAAGGAATGAGGATAGTCTCAGAGACAATTGGGACAACATTAAACACACCAACATTTGAGTTATAATGGTCCCAGAAGAAGAAGAGACAGGGGAAGGGCCTGAGAAAATATTTGAAGAGATTGTAATTGAAAACTTCTGTAATATGGGAAGGGAAATAGACAATCAAGTGCAGGAAGCACAGAGAGTCCCACACAGGAAAAACCCAAAAAAATACATGCTGAGACACATATTAATCAAACTATCAAAAATTAAATACAAACAAAAAATATTAAAAGCAACAAGGGAAAATCAAATAATAACATACAAGGGAATCTCCATAAGGTTATCAGTTGATTTTTCACCAGAAGCTCTTCAGGCCAGAAAGCAGTGGCAGGATATATTTAAGGTGACAAAAGGGAAAAAGCTACAATGAAGATCACTTTACCCAGCGAGAACCTCATTCAGATTTGATGGAGAAATCAAAAGATTTGCAGACAAGCAAAACTAAGAGGATTCACCACCACAAAACCAGCTTTGAAACAAATGCTAAAGGAATTTCTCTAAGTGGGAAACACAAGAGAAGAAAAAGACTTACAAAGACAAACCTAAAACAGTTAAGAAGATGGTAATAGGAACATACATATCAATAACCTTAAAAGTAAATGGATGAAATGCTGTAACCAAAAGACACAGACTGACTGAATGGATGCAAATATGAGACCCATATATATACTCTCTACAAGAGATCCACTTCAGACCTAGGGACTCATACAGACTGAAACTGAGAGGATGGAAAAAGATACTCCATGCAAATGGGGATCAAAAGAAAGCTGAAGTATCAATACTCATATCAGAAAAGATAGACTTTAAAATAAACACTATTACAGGAGACAAGGAAGGACACTACATAATGATTAAGGGATCCATTCAAGAAGAAGGTATAACAATTGTAAATATGTATGCACCCAACATAAAAGCACTTCAATACATAAGGCAAATATTAACAGTCATAAAAGGCAAAATAGACATTAACACAATAATTGTGGGGGACATTAACACCCCACTTACACCAATGGACAGATCATCCAGACAGAAAATAAATAAGGAAAAACAAGCTTTAAAAGACAAAATAGACAAAAGGGTCTTAACTGATATTTATAGGACATTCCACCAGAAAGTGACAATACACTTTCTTCTCAAGTGCACACAGAATATTTTCCAAGATAGATCACATCTTGGATCACAAATCAAGCCTCAGTAAATTTAAGAATATTGAAATCATATCAAGCATCTTTTCCAAGCACAATCCTATGAGGTTAGAAATCAAATACAGAAAACAAAAACTGTAAAAAGTACAAACACATGGAGCTTAAACAATATGCTGCTAAATAAGCAAGAGATCACTGAATAAATAAAAGAGGAAATAAAAAAATACCTAGAAATAAATGACAATGAAAACACAATGACTCAAAACCTATGGAATGCAGGAAAAGCAGTGCTAATAGGGAAATTTATAGCAATATGATCCTACCACAAGAAACAAGAAAAATCTCAAATCAACAACCTCACCTTACACCTAAAGCAACTAGAGAAAGAAGACAAACAAAACCCAAACTTAGTAGAAGGAAAGAACTCATAAAGATCAGAGTAGAAATGAACAAAGTAGAAGCAAAGAAAATAATAGCAAAATAAAAAAAAACTATATGGAGATACATGTATATCTATAGCTGATTCACTTTGTTACACAGCAGAAACTAACACACCACTGTAAAGCAAGTATACTCCAATAAAGATGTTTAAAAAAGCTGGTTCTTTGAGAAGATAAACAAAATTATAAAACGTTCGCCACACACATCAAGAAAAAAACGGAGAGGACACAAAGCAATAAAATTAGAAATGAAAAAGGAGAAGTTACAATGGACACCACAGAAATAAAAAGGATCATAAGAGACTACTGCAAGCAACTATGTGCCATTAAAATGAACTACCTGGAAGAAGTATACAAATTATTAGAAAATTATTTTCTATTTCTTCCAAGAGGGAACCAGGAAGAAACAGAAAATATGAACAGACAAATCACAAGTAATGAAATTGAAACTGTGCTTAAAAATCTTCCAACAAACATAGGTCCAGGACCAGATGGCTTCACAGGCAAATGCTATCAAATATTTGGAGAAGAGTTAACGCCTATCCTTCTCAAACTCTTCCAAAAAATTGCAGAGGGAGGAACACTCCCAAACTCATTCTACGAGGCCACCATCACCCTGATACCAAAAGCAGACAAAGATGTTACAAAGAAAGAAAATTACAGGTCAATATCACTGATGAGCATTGATGCAAATATCCTCAACAAAATACTAGCAAACAGAATCCAAAAGCATATTAAAAGGATCAAGTGTGGTTTACCCCAGGAATGCAAGGATTCTTCACTATATGCAAATCAATCAATGTGATACGCCGTATTAACAAAGTAAGGAATTCAAACCATTTGATCATCTCAATAGATGCAGAGAAAGCTTTTGACAAAATTCAACACCAATTTATGATTTTAAAAAACCTCTCCATAAAGTGGACATAGAGGGAACCTCCCTCAACATAATAAAGGCCATATATGACACACCAACAGCAAAATTTATTCTCAATGGTGAAAAACTGAAAGCATTTCCTCTAAGATCAGGAAGAAGGCAAAGGTGTCCACTCTCACCATTTTAATTCAACATAGTTTTGGAAGTCCTAACCACAGCAATCAGAGAAGAAAAAGAAATACAAGGAATACAAATTGGAAAAGAAGAAGTAAAACTGTCACTGTTGGAAGATGACATGATACTCTACAGAGAAAATCCTAAAGAGCCCACCAGAAAACTACTAGAGCTCATCAATTAATCTGGGAAAGTTGAAGGATACAAAATTAATGCACAGAAATCTCTTGTATTCCTATACACTATCAATGAAAGATCAGAAAGAGAAATTAAGGAGAAAATCACATTCACCACTGCAACAAAAAAACTAAAATACTTAGGAATATACCTACCGACAGAGGCTAAAGACCTGTAAGCACAAAACTGTAAGATACTGATGAAAGGAGTCAAAGATGACACAAACAGATGGAGAGACATGCCATGTTCTTGGATTGGAAGAATCAATATTGTCTAAATGATTCTACTACTGAAAACAATCTACAGGTTCAGTGCAATCCCTATCAAATTACCAATGGCATTTTTCACAGAACTAGAACAAAAAAATTTACAATTTGTAAGGAAACATAAAAGACCATGAAATGCCAAAGCAATCTTAAGAAAGAAAGACGGAACTGGAGGAAACAAGCTCCCTACCTCAGACTATACTACAAATCTACAGTAATCAAAACAGTATGATATTGGCACAAAAACAGTAATATAGATCAATGGAACAGGATAGAAAGCCCAGAGATAAACTCACACACATATGGTCATCTTACCTTTGATAAAGGAGGCAAGAATATACAGTGAAGAATAGACAGCCTCTTCAATAAGTGGTGCTGGGAAAACTGGACAGCTACATGTAAAAGAATGAATTTAGAACACTCCCTAACACCATACAAAAATATTAACTCGCAATGGATTAAAGGCCTATATGGAAGCTGAGACACTAAAACTCTTAGTGCAAAACATAGGCAGAATACCCTTTGACATAAATTGTAACAAAATCTTTTTGACCCATCTCTTAGAGTAATGAAAATAAAACCAATAATAAACAAATGGGACCAAATGAAACTTAAAAGCTTTTCCACAGCAAAGAAAACCATAAACAAGACTAAAATACAACCCTCAAAATGGGAGAAAATATTTGCAAAAGAAGCAACAGACAAAGGATTAATCTCCAAAATATATAAGCAGCTCAATCAGCACAATATCAAAGAAACAAACCCAATCAAAAAACGGACAGAAGACCTAAATAGACATTTCTCCAAAAAAGATATACAGATTGACAACAAACACATGAAAAGATGCTCAATATCACTAATTATTAGAGAAACGGAAATCAAAACTACAATGAGGTATCACCTCACATCTGTCAGATTGGCCATCATCAAAAAATCTACAAACAATAAATGCTGGAGAGGGTGTGGAGAAAAGGGAACCCTCCAACACTGTTGGAAGGAATATAAATTGATACAGCCACTATGGAGAACAGTATGGAGATTCCTTAAAAGCCTAAAAATAGAACTCCCATATGACCCAGCAATCCAATTACTGGGCATATACCCTGAGACAACCATAACTGAAATAGTCACATGCACCCCAACGTTCATTGCAGCACTATTTACAATAGCCAGGAAATGGAAGCAACCTAAATGCCCATCGAAAGATGAATGGACAAAGAAAATGTGGTGCATATATACAAAGGAATATTACTCACACATTAAAAGGAATGAAATTGGATCCTTTTTAGAGACATGGATGGACCTACCGAGTGTCATACAGAGTGAAGGAAGTCGGAAAGAGAAAAACAAATATCACATATTAACATATACGTTGAATCTAGAAAAATGGTATAGATGATCTTCTTTGCAAAGCAGAAATAGAGACACAGACACAGAGAACAAATGTATGGATACCAAGAGGGAAATGGGGGATGGGAGGAATTGGGAGATTGGGATTCACCCATATACAATATTGATATTACATATTAACAGAGCGCAAATGAGAACATAGTCTATCGCACAGGGAACTCCACTTAATGCACTGCAGTGACCTAAATGGGAAGGAAATCCAAAAAAGAGGGGATATATGAATATGTATAGCTGACTCATTTTGCTGTACAGTACAAATTAACACAACATTGTAAAGCAACTATACTCCAGTAAAAACTAATTTTAAAAAATTGAAGATTTGGACACAGATAAGACAAGGATGGCTCTAGGAGAGATGTTCAGAAATAATTTTATGAAGTTTATTCATGCTAGGTGTAATACCATTGTTTTCTCCTGTATCTCTTAGAACACCCAAAAATTGCTAATTATAATGTTTCTATTGTAGTTGAAATTAAGAAAATTGGCAATAAACTGAAAACAATATACATAAAGCACCTAGCATAGAAACTTAAATCAATCACTCAGTGTTAGCTATTTTTTAAACATCTTTATTGGAGTATAATTGCTTTACAATGGTGTATTAGTTTCTGCTTTATAACAAAGTGAATCAATTATACATATACATATGTTCCCATATCTCTTCCCTCTTGTGTCTCCCTCCCTCCGACCCTCCTGATCCCACCCCTCTAGGTGGTCACAACGCACTGAGCTGATATCCCTGTGCTATGCGGCTGCTTCCCACTAGCAATCTATTTTACGTTTGGTAGTGTATATATGTCCATGCCACTCTCTCACTTTGCCACAGCTTTCCCTTCCCCCTCCCCATATCCTCAAGTCCATTCTCTAGTAGGTCTGTGTGTTTATTCCCATCTTACACATAGGTTCTTCATGACCTTTTTTTCTTTTCTTGGATTCCATATACATGTGTTAGCATACCGTATTTGTTTTTCATTTTCTGATTTGCTTCACTCTGTATGACAGACTCGAGGTTCATCCAACACTACAAATAACTCAATTACGTTTCTTTTTATGGCTGAGTAATATTCCATTGTATATATATGTCACATCTTCTTTATCCATTCATCCGATGATGGTCACTTAGGTTGTTTCCATCTGGTTATTGTAAATAGAGCTGTAATGAATATTCTGGTACATGACTCTTTTTGAATTATAGTTTTCTCAGGGTATATGTCCAGTAGTGGGATTGCTGGGTCGTATGGTAGCTCTATTTGGAGTTTTTAAAGGAACCTCCATACTGTTCTCCATAGTGGCTGTATCAATTTACAATCCCACCAGCAGTGCAAGAGTGTTCTCTTTTCTCCACACCCTCTCCAGCATTTATTGTTTCTAGATTTTTTGATGATGGCCATTCTGACTGGTGTGAGATGATATCTCATTGTAGTTTTGATTTGCATTTATCTAAAGATTTGTGATGTTGACCATTCTTTCATGTGTTTGTTGGCAATCTGTATATCTTCTTTGGAGAAATGTCTGTTTAGCTCTTCTGCCCATTTTTGGATTGGGTTGTTTGTTTGTTTTTTTTTTTGGTTATTGAGCTGCATGAGCTGCTGGTTAATATTGGAGATTAATCCTTTGTCAGTTGCTGCATTTGCAAATATTTTCTCCCATTCTGAGGGTTGTCTTTTGGTCTTGCTTATGGTTTCCTATGCTGTGCAAAGGCTTTTAAGATTCATTAGGTCCCATTTGTTTATTTTTGTTTTTATTTCCATTTCTCTAGGACATGGGGCAAAAAGGATTGTGCTGTGATTTATGTCATAGAGTGCTCTGCCTATGTTTTCTTCTAACAGTTTGATAGTTTTGGCATTACATTTAGGTCTTTAATCCATTTTGAGTTTATTTTTGTGTATGGTGTTAGGGAGTGTTCTAATTTCATACATGTACCTGTCCAGTTTTCCCAGCACCACTTATTGAAGAGGCTGTCTTTTCTCCACTGTATATTCTTGCCTCCTTTATCAAGGATAAGTTGAACATATGTGTGCAGGTGTATCTGGGCTTTCTATCGGTTCCATTTATCTATATTTCTGTTTCTGTGGCAATACCATACTGCCTTGATTACTGCAGCTTTGTTGTATAGTCTGAAGTCAGGGAGCCTGATTCCTCCAGCTCCATTTTTCGTTCTCAAGATTGCTTTGGCTATTCGGGGTATTTTTTGTTTCCATACAAATTGTGAAATTTTTTGTTCTCGTTCTGTGAAAAATGCCACTGGTAGTTTGATAGGGATTGCATTGAATCTGTAGGGTGATTTGGATACTAGGGTCATTTTCACAAAGTTGATTCTTCCAACCGAAGAACATGGCATATCTTTCCATCTGTTTGTATCATCTTTAATTTCTTTCATCAGTGTCTTATAATTTTCTGCATACCAGTCTTTTGTCTCCATAGGTAGGTTTATTCCTAGATATTTTATTCTTTTTGTTGCAATGGTAAATGGGAGTGTTTTCTTAATTTCACTTTCAGATTTCTCATCATTAGTGTATAAGAATGCCAGAGATTTCTGTGCATTAATTTGGTATCCTGCTACTTTGGCAAATTCATTAATTAGCTATAGTAATATTCTGGTAGCATATTTAGGACTCTCTATGTAGAGTATCATATCATCTGAAAACAGTGACAGCTTAACTTCTTTTCCGATTTGGATACATTTTATTTCCTTTTCTTCTCTGATTGCTGTTGCTGAAACTTCCAAAACTATGTTGAATAAGAGTGGTGAGAGTGGGCAACCTTGCCTTGTTCCTGATCTTAGTGGAAAGGGTTTCAGTTGTTCACCATTGAGGACAATGTTGGCTGTGGGGTTTTCATATATGGCCTTTATTATGTTGAGGAAAGTTCCCTCTCTGCCTACTTTCTTGAGGGTTTTTATCATAAATTGGTGTTGAATTTTGTCAAAAACTTTCCCTGCATCTATTTACATGATCATATGTACTTTTTCCTTCAAGTTTTTAATATGGTGTATCATGCTGATTGATTGAAGAATCTTTGCATTCCTGCAATAAACGCCCCTTGATCATGGTGTATGATCCTTTTAATGTGCTGTTGGATTTCGTTTGCTTGTATTCTGTTGAGGATTTTTGCATCTATGTTCATCAGTGATATTGGCCTGAAGTATTCTTTCTTTGTGACATCTTTATCTGGTTTTGGTATCAGCGTGATGGTGGCCTAAAAGAATGAGTTTGGGAGTGTTCCTCCCGCTGCTATATTTCGGAAGAGTTTGAGAAGGATGGGTGTTAGCTCTTCTCTAAATGTTTGATAGAATTCGCCTGTGAAGCCACCTGGTCCTGGGCTTTTGTTTGTTGGAAGATTTTTAATCGCAGTTTCAATTTCAGTGCTTGTGATTGATCTGTTCATATTTTTCTATTTCTTCCTGGTTCACCCTTGGCAGGTTTTGCATTTTTAAGACTTTGTCCATTTCTTCCAGATTGTCCATTTCATTGGCATAGAGTTGCTTGTAGTAATGCCTCATGACCTTCATATTTCTGCAGTGTCAGTTGTTACTTCTCCTTTTTCATTTCTAATTTTATTGATTTGAGTCTTCTCCCTTTTTCTCTTGATGAGTCTGGCTAATGGTTTATCAATTTTGTTTATCTTCACAAAAAAACAGCTGTTATATTTAATGATCTTTGCTGTCAGTTCCTTCATTTCTTTTTCATTTATTTCTGATCTGATGTTTGTGATTTCTTTACTTATGTAAACTTTGGGCTTTTTTTGTTCTTCTTTCTCTAATTGCTTTAGGTGAAAGTTTAGGTTGTATAATCGAGATATTTCCTGTTTCTTAAGGTAGGGTTGTATTGCTATAAACTTCCCTCTTCGAACTGCTTTTGCTGCATCCCATGGATTTTGTGTCATCGTGTCTCCATTGTCATTTGTTTCTAGGTATTTTTGATTTCCTCTTTGATTTCTTCAGTTATCACTTCGTTAATAAGTAGTGTATTGTTTAGCCTCCATGTGTTTGCATGTTTTACAGATCTTTTCCTGTAATTGATATCTAGTCTCAAAGCGTTGTGTCCAGAAAAAATACATGATAAGATTTCAGTTTTCTTAAATTTACCAAGGCTAGTTTTGTGAACCAAGGAATGATCTATCCGGGAGAATGTTCCATGAGCAATTGAGCAAAATGTGTATTCTGTTGTTTCTGGATGGAATGTCCTATAAATATCAATTAAGTCCATGTTGTTTAATGTACCATTTAAAGCTTGTGTTTCCTTATTTATTTTCATTTTGGATGATCTGTCCATTGGTGAAAGAGGGTTGTTAAAGTCCCCTACAATGAGTGTGTTACTGCTGATTTCCCCTTTTATGGCTGTTAGTATTTCCCTTATGTATTGAGGGGATGCTATGTTGGGTGCATAAATATTTACAATTGTTTTATCTTCTTCGTGGATTGGTCCCTTGATCCTTATGTACTGTCCTTCTTTGTCTCTTCTAATAGTCTTTATTTTAAAATGTATTTTGCCTGATATGGGAATTGCTACTCCAGCTTTCTTTTGATTTCCATTTGCATGGAATACCTTTTTCCATGCCCTCACTTTCAGTCTGGATGTGTCCCTAGGTCTGAAGTGGGTCTCTTGTGGACAGCGTATATATGGGTGTTTTTTGTTGTATCCACTCAGCCAGTCTGTGTCTTTTTTGGGGAACATTTAATCCATTAACATATAAGGTAATCATCGATATGTATGTTCCTATTCCCATTTTCTTAATTGTTTTGGGGTTTTTTTTATTGTAGGTCTTTTCCTTCTCTTGTTTCTTGCCTAGAGAAGTTCCTTTAGCATTTGTTGTAAAGCTGATTTGGCGGTGCTGAATTCTCTCAGCTTTTGTTTGTCTGTAAAAGTTTATTTTATATTTTTTATTTTTTATTAGTTTCTGCTTTATAACAAAGTGAACCAGTCATACATATACATCTGTTCCCACATCCCTTCCCTCATGCATCTCCCTCCCTCCCACCCACCCCATCCCAACCCTCCACGCGGTCACAGAGCACTGAGCTGATCTCCCTGTGCCCTGCGGCTGCTTCCCACTATCTATCTACCTTACTTTTGGTAGTGTATATATGTCCATGTCTCTCTTTCGCTTTGTCACAACTTACCCTTCCCCCTCCCCATATCCTCAAGTCCATTCTCAAGTAGGTCTGTGTCTTTATTCCTGTTTTACCCCTAGGTTGTTCATGACATTTTAAAAAAATTCCACATATGTGTTAGCATACGGTATTTGTCTTTCTCTTTCTGACTTACTTCACTCTGTATGACAGACTCTAGGTCTATCCACCTCATTACAAATAGCTCAGTTTCGTTTCTTTTTATGGCTGAGTAATATTCCATTGTATATATGTGCCACATCCTCTTTATCCATTCATCCGATGATGGACACTTAGGTTGTTTCCAGCTCCGGGCTATTGTGAATAGAGCTGCAATGAACATTTTGGTACATGTCTCTTTTTGAATTATGGTTTTCTCAGGGTATATGCCCAGTAGTGGGATTGCTGGGTCATATGGTAGTTCTATTTTTAGTTTTTTAAGGAACCTCCATACTGTTCTCCATAGTGGCTGTATCAGTTCACATTCCCACCAGCAGGGCAAGAGTGTTCCCTTTTCTCCACACCCTCTCCAGCATTTATTGTTTCTAGATTTCTTGATGATGGCCATTCTGACTGGTGTGAGATGATATCTCATTGTAGTTTTGATTTGCATTTCTCTAATGATTAATGATGTTGAGCATTCTTTCATGTGTTTGTTGGCAGTCTGTATATCTTCTTTGGAGAAATGCCTATTTAAGTCTTCTGCCCATTTTTTGGATTGGGTTGTTTGTTTTTTTGCTATTGAGCTGCATGAGCTGCTTATAAATTTTGGAGATTAATCCTTTGTCAGTTGCTTCATTTGCAAATATTTTCTCCCATTCTGAGGGTTGTCTTTTGGTCTTGTTTATGGTTTCCTTTGCTGTGCAAAAGCTTTGAAGTTTCATTAGGTCCCATTTGTTTATCTTTGTTTCTATTTCCATTTCTCTAGGAGGTGGGTCCAAAAGGATCTTGCTGTGATTTATGTCATAGAGTGTTCTGCCTATGTTTTCCTCTAAGAGTTTGATAGTTTCTGGCCTTACATTTAGGTCTTTAATCCATTTTGAGCTTATTTTTTGTGTATGGTGTTAGGGAATGATCTAATCTCATACTTTTACATGTCCCTGTCCAGTTTTCCCAGCACCACTTATTGAAGAGGCTGTCCTTTCTCCACTGTATATTCCTGCAAACTTTAGCAAAGATAACGTGACCATCTGTGCATGGATTTATCTCTGGGCTTTCTATCCTGTTCCATTGATCTATCTTTCTGTTGTTGTGCCAGTACCACACTGTCTTAATTACTGTAGCTTTGTAGTATAGTCTGAAGTCAGGGAGCTTGATTCCTCCAGCTCCATTTTTCGTTCTCAGGGTTGCTTTGGCTATTCGGGGTCTTTTGTTTTTCCAAACAAATTTTGAAATTTTTTGTTCTAGTTCTGTGAAAAATGCCAGTGGTAGTTTGATAGGGATTGCATTGAATCTGTAGATTGCTTTGGGTAGTAGAGTCATTTTCACAATATTGATTCTTCCAATCCAGGAGCATGGTACATCTCTCTATCTATTTGTATCATCTTTAATTTCTTTCATCAGTGTCTTATAATTTTCTGCATACAGGTCTTTTGTCTCCTTAGATAGGTTTATTCCTAGATATTTTATTCTTTTTGTTGCAGTGGTAAATGGGAGTGTTTTCTCGATTTCATTTTTAGATTTTTCATCATTAGTGTACAGGAATGCCAGAGATTTCTGTGCATTAGTTTTGTATTCTGCTACTTTACCAAATTCATTGATTAGCTCTAGTGGTTTTCTGGTAGCATCTTTAGGATTCTCTATGTATAGTATTATGTCATCTGCAAACAGTGAAATCTTTACTACTTTTTTTCCGATTTGGATTCCTTTTATTTCTTTTTCTTCTCTGATTGTTGTGGCTGAAACTTCCAATACTATGTTGAATAATATTGGTCAGAGTGGGCAACCTTGTCTTGTTCCTGGTCTTAGTGGAAATCGTTTCACTTTTTTAACCATTGAGGACGATGTTGGCTGTGGGTTTGTCATATATGGCCTTTATTATGTTGAGGGGAGTTTCCTCTATGCCTGCTTTCTGCAGGGCTTTTATCATAAATGGGTGTTGAATTTTTCGAAAGCTTTCTCTGTATCTATTGAGAAGATCATATGGTTTTTGTCCTTCAATTTGTTAATATGGTGTATCACGATGATTGATTTGCATATATGGAAGAATCCTTGCATTCCAGGAATAAACACCACTTGGTCACGTTGTGTGATCCATTTAATGTGATGTTGGATTCAGTTTGCTAGTGTTTTGTTGAGGATTTTTGCAACTATTTTCAACAGTGATATTGGCCTGTAGTTTTCTTTCTTCGTGACGTGTTTGTCTGGTTTGGTATCAGGGTGATGGTGGCTTAGTATAACGAGTTTGGGGTTGTTCCTCCCACTGCTATATTTTGGAAGAGTTTGAAAAGGGTCAGTGTTAGCTCTTCTATAAATGTTTGATAGAATTCGCCTGAGAAGCCACCTCTTCCTGGGCTTTTGTTTGTTGGAAAATTTTTAATCGCAGTTTCAATTTCACTGCTTGTGTTTGGTTTGTTCATATTTTCCATTTCTTACTGATTCAGTCTCACCAGGTTGTACATTTCTTAGAATTTGTCCATTTCTTCCAGGTTGTCCATTTTATTGGCATAGAGTTGCTCGTAGTAATCTCTCATGATCCTTTATATTTCTGCAGTGTCAGTTGTTACTTCTCCTTTTTCATTTCTAATTCTATTGATTTGAGTCTTCTCCCCTTTTTTCTTGATCAGTCTGGTTAATGGTTTATTAATTTTGTTTATCTTGTCTAAGAACCTGCTTTTAGTTTTATTGATCTTTGCTATCTTTTCCTTCACTTCTTTTTCATTTATTTCTGATCTGATTTTTATGATTTCTCTCCTTTTGCTAACTTTGGGGTTTTTTGTTCTTCTTTCTCTAATTGCTTTAGGTGCAAGGTTAGGTTGTTTATTCGAGATGTTTCCTGTTTCTTAAGGTAGGATTGTATTGCTATAAACTTCCCCCTTAGAACTGCTTTTGCTGCATCCCATATGTTTTGGGTCATCATGTCTCCATTGTCATTTGTTTCTAGGTATTTTTTGATTTCCTCTTTGATTTCTTCAGTGATCACTTTGGTATTAAGTAGTGTATTGTATTGCCTCCATGTGCTTGTATTTTTTACAGATCTTTTCCTGTAATTGATATCTAGTCTCATAGCATTGTTGTCAGTTAGATACTTGATAGAATTTCAATGTTCTTAAATTTATCAAGGCTTGATTTGTGACCCAAGATATGATCTATCCTGGAGAATATTCCATGAGCACTTGAGAAAAATGTGTATTCTGTTGTTTTTGGATGGAATGTCCTATAAATATCAATTAATTCCATCTTGTTTAATGTATGATTTAAAGCTTGTGTTTCCTTATTTATTTTCATTTTGGATGATCTGTCCATTGGTGAAAGTGAGATGTTAAGTCTGTTACTAAGACTGTGTTACTGTCGATTTCCCCTTTTATGGCTGTCAGTATTTGCCTTATGTATTGAGGTAGTCTTATGCTGGGTGCGTAAATATTTGAAATTATTATATATTCTTCTCGGACCGATTCCTTGATCATTATGTTGTGTCCTTCTTTGTCTCTTGTAATAGTCTTTATTTTAAAGTCTATTTTGTCTGATATGAGAATTGCTACTCCAGCTTTCTTTTGATATCCATTTGCGTGGAATATCTTTTCCATCCCCTCACTTTCAGTCTGTATGTGTCCCTAGGTCAGAAATGGGTCTCTTGTAGACAGCATTTATATGGGTCTTGTTGCTTTATCTATTCATCCAGTCCGTGTCTTTTGGTGGGAGCAATTAATCCATTTGCATTTAATGTAATTATTGATATGTATGTTCCTATTCCCATTTCCTTAATTGTTTTGGGTTTGTTATCATAGGTGTTTTCCTTCTCTCGTGTTCCTTGCCTAGAGAAGTTCCTTTAGCATTTGTTGTAAAGCTGGTTTGGTGGTGCTGAACTCTCTCACCTTTTGCTTGTCTGTAAAGTTTTTAATTTCTCCATCAAATCTGAATGAGATCCTTGCTGGGTAGAGTAATCTTGGTGGTAGGTTTTTCTTCTTCATCACTTTAAATATGTCCTGCCACTATCTTCTGGCTTGCAGCGTTTCTGCTGAAAGATCAGGTGTTAACCTTCTGAGGATTCCCTTGTGTTATTTGTTGTTTTTCCCTTGCTGCTTTTAGTATGTTTTCTTTGTATTTAATTTTTGATAGTTTGATTTATATGTGTCTTGGTATGCTTCTCCTTGGACTTATTCTGTATACAACTCTCTGTGCTTACTGGACTTGATTAACTATTTCCTTTCCCACATTAGGAAAGTTTTCAACTACAGTCTCTTCAAATATTTGGTCAGTCCTTTTTTTTTCCTCATCTTCTTCTGGGACCCCTATAATTCGAATGTCGGTGTGTTTAATGTTGTCCAAGAGGTCTCTGAGCATGTCTTCAGATCTTTTCATTCTTTTTTCTTTAATCTGCTCTGCAGTAGTTATTTCCACTGTTTTACCTTCCAGGGCACTTATCCATTCTCGTGCCTCAGTTATTCTGCTATTGATCCCTTCTAGAGTATTTTTAATTTCATTTATTGTGTTGCTCATCATTGCTTGTTTCCTTTTTTTGTTCTTCTAGTTCGTTTTTAAATGTTTGTTGTATTTTCTCCATTCTATATCCGAAATTTTGGGTCATCCTTACTATCATTATTCTGAATTCTTGTTCAGGTAGACTGCCTATTTCCTCCTCATTTGTTAGGTCTGGTGGGTGTTTATCTTGCTCTTTCATCTGCTGTGTGTTTTTCTGTCTTCTCATTTTGCTAGTCTTACTGTGTTTAGAGTCTCCTTTTCACAGGCTGCAGGTTCATAGTTGCCATTATTTCTGATGTCTGGCCCCAGTGGCTGAGGTTGGTTCAGTGGGCTCTGTTGGCTCCCTGGTGGAGGTGACTATATCCTGTGTTCTGGTGGGTGAGGCTGGATTCTGTCTTTCTGGTGCGCCAGTCCACGTCTGGTGGTGTGTTTTGGGGTGTCTCTAACCTTATTATGATTTTAGGCAGCCTCTCTGCTAACAGATGGGGTTGTGTTCCTGCCTTGCTAGTTGTTTGGCATAGTGTGTCCAGCCCTGGAGCTTGCTGGTCAGTGAGTGAAGCTGGGTCTTGGTGTTGGATGTAGATCTCTGTGAGATTTTTGCCATTTGATATTACGTTGAGTTGGGATGTCTCTTGTGCACCAGTGTTCTGAAATTGGCTCTCTCATGTCAGAAGCAGAGCACTGACTCCTTGCTGGAGCACCAAGGACCTTTCATCCACACGGCTCAGAATAAAAGGGAGGAAAAATAGAAAGAACTAAAGAAAGAAGATAAAATATAATAAAATCAAATAAAGTAAGTTGAAATAAAATAAAAATAAAAAATAATTATTATGATAAAAATTTTAAGTAAACAAACAAACAAACAAACGAATAAATAAATAAATAAAAGAGAGAAAAATAATGGACGGTCCAAATCCTATGACAAATGGTGTAATCAAAGCTATACGGAGAAAATCTCACACAGAAGCATACACAATCACAGTGACAAAAAGAGGAAAATGTGAAAAAATAATATATCTTGCTCCCAAAGTTCACCTCCTCAATTTGGGATGATTCGTTGTCTATTCAGGTATTCCACAGATGCAGGGTACATGAAGTTGATTGTGGAACTTTAATCCGCTGCTGCTGATGCTGGTGGGAGAGATTTCCCTTTCTCTTCTTTGTTCGCACAGCTCCCATTGTTCAGCTTTGGATTTGGCCCCGCCTCTGCGTGTAGGTCACATGAGGGTATCTTTTCTTCGCCCAGATGGGATGGGATTAAAGGAGCAGTTGCGGGCCTCCCTGGTGGCGCAAGTGGTTGAGAGTCCGCCTGCCGATGCAGGGGATACGGGTTCGTGCCCCGGTCTGGGAGGATCCCATATGCCGCGGAGCGGCTGGGCCCGTGAGCCATGGCCGCTGGGCCTGCGCATCCGGAGCCTGTGCTCCGCAACGGGAGAGGCCACAACAGTGAGAGGCCCACATACCGCAAAAAGAAAAAAAAAAAAAAAAAAAAAAAAAAAAAAAAAAAAAGGAGCAGTTGCTTCGGTGGCTCTGGCTCACTCAGGCTGTGGGGAGGAAGGAGTATGGATGCAGGGCAAGCCTGCAGCAGCAGAGGCCAGTGGGATGATGCACCAGCCTGAGGTGCATTGTGCGTTCTCCCCGGGAAGTTGTCCCTGGATCAGGGGACCCTGTCAGTAGCAGGCTGCACAGGCTCCCGGGAGGGGAGGTGTGGAGAGTGACTTGTGCTCGCACACAGGCTTCTTGGTGGCTGCAGCAGCAGCCTTATCATCTCATGCCCATGTCCTTGGTCCTCACTGATAGCCCCGGCTTGTGCCCATCTCTGGAGCTCCTTTAAACAGTGCTCTTATTCCCTTCTCCTCGCACACCAGGAAGCAAACAGGGAAGAAAAAGTCTCTTGCCTCTTTGCCAGGTCCAGACATTTTCCCGGACTCCCTCCTGCCTAGCTGTGGTGCACTAGCCCCCTTCAGGCTATGTTTGCACAGCCAACCCCAGTCCTCTCACTGTGATCCCACCAAAGCCCGAGCCTCAACTCCCAGCCCCTTCCAGCCCCGGCAGGTGAGCAGACAAGCATCTCGGTCTGGTGGGTGCTGGTCGGCACTGATTCTCTGTGCGGGAATCTGTCCGATTTGCCCTCCACGCCCCTGTTGCTGCACTCTCCTCCGTGGCTCCGAATCTGCCCCCTCTGCCACCCACAGTCTCTGCCTGCGAAGGGGCTTCCTAATGTGTGGAAACCTTTCCTCTTTCACGGTTCCCTCCCACTGGTGCAGGTCCCGTCCCTAATCTTTTTTCTCTGTTTTTAGTTTTTTCTTTTGCCATACCCAGGTACGTGGGGAGTTTCTTGCCTTTTGGGCTGTCTGACTTCTGCCATTGTTCAGTAGGTGTCCTATAGGAGCAGATCCACGTGTAGATGCATTTCTGATGTATTTGTGGGGAGGAAGGTAATCTCCACATCTTACTCTTCCACCATCTTCTCCCTCGCCCTAACTCTCTATTTTTGATGGACAGCTATTTGGGGGGTAATGTATTCTTCCTTGGCAGTTTTTTTTTAATCTTAGGACTCTGTATTTATCACCGTACTCTTTCTTGGCCTTTAAGGTTTTTGCTGAAAAGGCAATGATAGCCTTATGGGAATTCTCTTGTATGAGATGAGATTTTTTTTTCTTTAGCTGCTTCTAAAATTTTTAATTGTTTTTTATTTTTCTGTTTCATTATAATGTGTATCTATGAAGTTGTCTTTGCATTCAATTTGTAAGGGAATCTATGAGTTTCATGTATCTTGCTATCCATATCTCTTCCCTGATTTGGGAAGTTTTCAGCCATTATTCTTTAAATAATCTTCTGCTTTTTTCTCTCTCCCTTCTCCTTCTGAGAATCTTATAATAAGAATATTATTTTATCTGATGGTGTCCCTTAATTCATGTAAGTTTTGTTCACTCTTTTTCATTATTTTTCTTCATTAACTATATAATTTCAAATGACCCATCTTCAAGTTTACAAATTATTTTTTCTGATGATTGAGTGTTCTGTTGATGCTCTCTATTTCATTTTTCATTTCATTTATTGTATTCTTTATATTAACAATTTCTGTTTGGTTCTTTTTATGATTTTTACCTCTCTTTGAATCTCTCATTTTGTGCATATACTGTTTTCCTGACTTTGATGTTTGTGTTTTCTTGTAGCTCACTGACCTTCCTTAAAATATTTTTCAGGCAATTAATATGTCTTCATTTCTATGCCATCAGCTCCTGGAAAATTATTGTGTACATTTGGAGGTGTTATGTTTCTTTGATTTTTAGTGTTCCTTTTATTGATATGTGCACATTTGATAGTGTGGTCACCTCTTCCTGACTTTATGGACTGGTTTTGTTGGGTTAAGACCTTCGCCTGTTGGTGAGTTTGAGAGATCCAGCTGTGTGCAGTGAGGTGTTTTGGCTCTTGGGAGATCGCAGTAGCATAGTCTTTGTGTGGCTCTGCTTAGCTGAGGTTATTGTCAGTGAAGATTTCAGGGATCCTCAGTGGCCAAGGCGGTAAGTGTCTGCAGTGGTGGTGAGGGCTGATGTGGACATCTTGATTTCTTTTTCTCTTTTTGTTCTAGCTGAGGGATCTGTCTTAGAACTGCTTCTGGCTCTCAGGCTTTCTCACAGTGGTGGTGGCACTGGGGTCTGATGTACAAGTGCTTGTGGAGCAGCCATGACGTCAGTGGCTGAATTGTAGGTGCTTTCAGAGTGACAGCAGCTATAGTGTCCTGGACACTGGTTTGCCTGCAATCATAGTGGCTCTGATGTATGAGCACACATGGAGCCACCACAGAGTCAGATACTCAAGCATGGATGCTCATGGAAGGATAGTGACTCAGGGTTCTGCGGCAATGGCACCACACAGTGGCGGTAAATTTGGTGCCTGACACATGGATGCATGCAGACCAGTCACGAAACCTAGGAGTGTGGGCACATGTGGATAGACAGTGCCTCTGTGGTCCAAGTCTCTGGCTAGCCTGTAGCAGTGGTGACTCCCATGCCTGAGATATAGGTGCTCATAGATCAAGCTGTGGAACGGCGATTTGGAAGGCAGGCACATGAAGAGTGGCGACAGAGCTGAGGTCTGGATCACAGCTGTGTATGGGGTGGTTGTGGAGTTGGTGTCTGAAGTGAGTTTATATGGAGCAGCCATTGCTATGCAGTCTGAGATGTGTGGGGTTGGGGAATTAGCAGTCCTGATTCCAGAGAAGTACAACAACAGCTTTCTTTTGGGGAGGGTACAGAAGTGTTTCCCTCTCTGGTGGTTTCAAGATGGTGATGAGTGTCAGTTACCTCAGTGCCAAAAGCTCCTGGTGTCCCCTACAGAGCAGTCTGTTCGGGTCTGTGGTGACAAACAGTACAGGGTTTCCTTTGTGAAACCTTCATGGAGTCCATGGCTGTTGTGGGGGTTGTTGAGGTTCTCAGTGGAAAAGACTGCTGGAGTACTCCACAGAAAGCAGGCCATTGGGGACCACCTTGGCATCTCCTGCATGGTTGATGCAGATAAACCCTGTCCTCCTTTGTTCGTAGCTGCCTTCTTACCCATGTTGGTGAGTTAGTAATTCTCATTAAACAAAAGCTAGACAAATACCTCAATAGAATTTCACTAAAATGGGCCCTTTCTCCTCATCTTTTTATACCTTCTGTTTGGGGTTCTTTTTCTCTTTAATAAGAAGCATTAATAATACCTATAATCATTAATATTTCAATGCTTGCCATGTTCCAGGTACTGCTATTAGTGTTTAAATCATAACAACAATCTTGTGAGGTAGGTATTATTAGTTTTGTTATTCGTATAAGGAAACAGAAATACAGAAAGTTTAGGTAACATGACTAAGGAGACACAGTAAATAGTGGAGCTAGGATACAAATCTATGTATTCTATCTGTAGATTAGCACTGTATAATATAAGTAAATGTGAGCCACACATGTAATTTTGAATAGTCTAATAGCCACATTTAAAAAATAAAAAAGAATGGGTGAAATTAATTTTAATAATATGTATTATTTAACAGTGTTTAAAATATTATAATTTCAACATGTTTTACTAGTCACTTTTCAAATGCTCAGTAGAAATATATGGCTTATATCTACTATGTTGGACAGCTTAACTCTAGAGTCTGTGTTCTTAGGCTTCAGAACCAAATAAAATTAGTACAAAGTCATGGTTCTGTCATTTATTATCTGTGTGATCTTCAGCACAATTCTGAATGTCTCAGAGCCTGCTTCCTCATGTGTAAATTGTGCATAATAATGATACATACTTCACATGATTGCTAAGATTGAGTGATTATACAGTGTTTAGAGTAGTGCTGAGAACATATCAATGATTGTTAACTATCATCATCATCATTATCATTTATTATCCGAGCACACTCTAGAATTTATATTTCTTCTTATTCTGGCATATTGTCTAACACATCTGGCACTCATAAATCTTCTTTAGGGACTCCTAACAGTACTTTGCATCAATATTCTCCCTGCATCCTCATAACCACTCTTCTAAGTAGATATCCCAATTTTACAATTTAGGCAATGGAAACTCAATGAAATAAAAGAACTTGCATAGATCACAGAAGTACTAAATGAGAGCTCTAGAATTTTTCTTCGACTTGAAGGCATAGACTTATTTTTGTTTGAATACTTTGAATATTTTTGAAGTAATTAATAAACAACATTAATACTTCCATTCAGCCCAAAGGTTCTTTAACAAATTTATTTTTTAACTTACATGACTGCTTATTTACAGGATTTAAAATTCCTCTTTTGAAGAATTAATGTTTGAGATACTGAGAAATTCCATTGGCATCACATAATTTAGTGATTGTATTACCACATACACTTAAACTGTGTTACTTTAGGTGTTTTATATAATTGTATGCTTCTGAGAATTGCTGTAATTTATGCTTATCATAGGCTATTTTCAAAAGACAGAAAAATTTACCGAGAATCTTAGCACCATAATATTGGGTTATTCACTGTTAGCATTTGTTTTGTTTACAGTGCACGTACAATGTCACATATAATACATGTAATGTGAATTTTTCAGATTGGAATTAAACTAGAAATATAACATTGTAACCTTCTGTTTTCATTTAAATTAAATCAGTTTATATCCTAAGAATTTCCGAAGGGTAGTACAAACTTTTAAGGAACACCATTATTATTGAGTACACAGTTATCCATAATAGATATCTATAATAATTTATTTGGCGGAAGTCAGGTTGCTTTCACACTTTTTCCAGTATAAATAATGATGTACTGACTATCTTTCTGTGTGTATTTTTGTTAGCATGTTAGATTATTGTACTTTTTATGCATTCCTAAAAGGAGAACCACTGGCTCAAAGGGTCAGCTTTATAAAGCTCTTGACATTAATTTCAACATGTCAATCTATTTCATTTTAGTAAAGTTGAGTAGATGGCTACTTTTTTGCTTTATGTAGCTCTGTTTCATTTCTTTCTAGGTTTGAGGCAGCTAAGAAGGAGGTCATGCTGTAGATAAAAAGCTTGAAGAGAAGCAGGAAGATGAAGCCATCCTGGAAAAGAAATGGCCTTTCCTTGGGGTTCCTTTGAAAGACAAGGAAACTTTACAGCTAAAAGGTATTGTTCTTTGTATATTCTTTCCTTAGACACATGGTTTGAACTCACAAATGCCATATATTTTCTGAACTTATAAACTGAAAAGGAGATTTGATTTCCATCAAAGTGGAAAACTAAACTTCTTCATCAGTTTTGAAATGAGGGAAATTATTCTGAAAATTCCATTGGGATGAGAGATAATAATGACCATCATCTGTATAGCATATGAGGGGCTATGCTCAGTGCCCGTTAATCCTCAAAGCAGACTATAAGAACTGTAAGAATAGTATTATCTCATTTTTCACATAAATAAATTGAGACTCGTGAACCCAAAGTAGCTAGAAAAAAAGCCAAGCTGTAACTCTGATAAAAACCTGTGTTCTCTCTATATAATGCAATTCTTATTTAATAACTTCTGGCTAACCTCAAAAGTAAATGAAAATCCCCAATTTTTGGAAATTAAACAACATACTTCTAAATAACTGATGAGTCAATGAAAAAATTCAAAAGGGAACTTTTGAACTGAAGGGAAATGAAAGAACAATATAACAAAACTTATGGGATGCAGCTAAAGAAGTACTTAGAGGGAAATTTATATCTTTGGATAAGTAAAATTGAAGAAAAGATTTAGATCAAAAATCTAAGTTTACACCTTAGCAAACTTGGAAAATGTGGGCAAACTAAGCTTAAACCAAGTAGAAGGCAAGGAGATTGTAAAGATTAAAGTGGAAATCAGTGAAATAGAAAACACTAAAACAATAGATAAAATCAATGAAACCAAAAGTTTGTTTGAAAATATTAATAAAATTTTCAAATTTTTATCTACATTAACCAATAAAGAGAGAAAACAAAAATCAATAAAATCAATAAAGGAAAAGGTGGCACAAGTACACTATTTAATCGTATTAAAGAGATTATAAATTAGTAATATGAGGAAGTTCATGTAAACAAATTATATAATGTAAGTGAAGTGGAAAGATTCCTAGAGAGACAGAAAAGGACAAAAAGTGACTCAAGATTCAGGGAAGATGGCGGAAGAGTAAGACGTGGAGATCGACTTCCTCCCCACAGATACATCAGAAATTCATCTACACGTGGAATAACTCCTACAGATCACCTACTGAACGCTGGCAGAAGACCTCAGACCCCCCAAAAGGCAAGAAACTCCCCACGTACTTGGGTAGGGCAAAAGAAAAAAGAATAAACAGAGAAAAAAGGATAGGGATGGGACCGGCACCAGTGGGAGGGAGCCATGAAGGAGGAAAGGTTTCCACACACTAAGAAGCCTCTTCGCGGGTGGAGACTGCGGGTGGCAGAGGGGGACAGCTTCGGAGTAGCGGAGGAGAGCACAGCAACAGGGGTGTGGAGGGCAAGGCGGAGAGATTCCTGCACAGAGCATCGGTGCCGACCGGCACTCACCAGAAAAGCGTGGACCACAGAGATGGGCGTGAGACGCTGGGGCTGCTGCTGCCACCGCCAAGAGGCCTGTGTGTGAGCGCAGGTCACTGTCCACGCCCCCTTTCTGGGGAGCCTGTGCAGCCCGCCACTGCCAGCGTCCCAGGATCCAGGGATGGATTCCCCGGGAGAGCGCACGGCGCGCCTCGGGCTGCTGCAACGTCACGCCGGCCTCTGCCGCCACAGGCTCACCCCGCACTCTGTGCCCCTCCCTCCCCCTGGCCAGAGTGATCCAGAACCCCCGAAGCAGCTGCGCCTTTAACCCCGTCCTGTCTGAGCAAAGAACAGACGCCCTCCGGCAACATACACGCAGAGGCGGGGCCAAACGCAAGGCTGAGACCCGGGAGCTGTGAGAATAAAGAAGAGAAAGGGAAATCTCTCCAAGCAGCCTCAGAAGCAGTGGATTAAAGTTTCACAATCAACTTGATGTACCCTGCATCTGTGGAATACATGAATAGACAACAAATCATCCCAAATTGAGGAGGTGGACTTTGAGAACAAGATTTAAGATTTTTCCCCTTTTCCTCTTTTTACAACAAATTATCCCAAATTGAGGAGGTGGACTTTGAGAGCAAGATTTACAATTTTTTTCCCCTTGTTCTCTTTTGGTGAATTTGTATGTGTATGCTTCTGTGTGAGATTTTCTCTGTATAGCTTTGCTTCCACCATTTGTCCCAGGATTCTATCCGTCCATTTTTGAAAAAAATTTTTTTTAATAATTACATTTTTATTTTAATAATGCTATTATATTTTATCATACTTTATTCTATTTTACTTTATCTTCTCTCTTTCTCTTTTTCCTATCTTCCCTCCTTCCTCCCTCCCTCTCTCCCCCCTCCTTTCTTTCTTTCTTTCCTTCTTTCCTCCCTCCCTCTCTCCCCCCTCCTTTCTTTCCTTCCTCCCTCCCTCCCTTCTTTCTGTCTTTCTTTATTTCTGTCCCTCCTCCCTCCCTTCTTTCTTTCTTTCTTTCCTTGTTTCTTTCTTTCCTTCCTCCCTCCATCCTTTCTTTCTTTCTTTCTTTTGTTCCTCCCTCCCTCCCTCCCTCCCTCCAACCTTTCTTTCTTTCTTTATCTCTTTCTTTCTTCTACTAATTCTTTCTTTCTACATTTTCTCCCTTTTTTTCTGAGCCAGGTGGATGAAAGGCTCTTGATGCTGCAGCCAGGAGTCAGTGCTGTACCTTTGAAGTGTGAGAGCAAACTTCAGGACACTGGTCCACAAGATACCTCACAGCTCCACATAATATCAAACGGCGAACATCTCCCAGAGATCTCCATCTCAACAACAGCACCCAGCTTCACTCAACGACCAGCAAGCTACAGTGCTGGTCACCCTATGCCAAGCAACCAGCAAGACAGGAACACAACTCCACCCATCAGCAGAGAGGCTGCCTAAAATCATAATAAGGCCGCAGACACCCCAAAACACACCACCAGACATGGACCTGTCCACCAGAAAGACAAGATCGAGACTCATCCACCAGAACACAGTCACTAGTCCCCTCCATGAGAAAGGTACACAACACACTAAAACAAACTTAGCCACTGCAGACAGACACCAAAAGCAACGGGAACTATGGAGCTGCAGCCTGCAAAAAGGAGACCCCAAACACAGTAAGATAAGCAAAATGAGACAGAAAAACACACAGCAGGTGAAGGAGCAAGACAAAACCCCACCAGACCTAATAAATGAAGAGGAACTAGGCAGTCTACCTGAAAAAGAACTCAGAATAATGATGGTAAAGATGATCCAACATCTTGGAAATAGAATAGACAAAATGCAAGAAACAGTTAACAAGGACCTAGAAGAACTAAAGATGAATCAAGCAATGATTAAAAACACAATAAATGAAATGAAAAATACTCTTGATGGGATCAATAGCAGAATAATTGAGGCAGAAGAACGGGAAAATGACGTGGATGATAAAATAGTGGAAATAACTGCTGAAGATCAGAATAAAGAAAAAAGAATGAAAAGAACTGAGGACAGTCTCAGAGACCTCTGGGACAACATTAAGCGTACCAACATTCGAATTATAGGGGTTCCAGAAGATGAAGAGTAAAAGAAAAGGACTGAGAAAATATTTGAAGAGATTGTAGTTGAAAATTTCCCTAATATGGGAAAGGAAATAGTTAATCAAGTCCAGGAGCACAGAGAGTCTCATACAGAATAAATCCAAGGAGAAATACACCAAAACACATATTAAGCAAACTGTCAAAAATTTACACAAAGAAAACATATTAAAAGCAGCAAGGGAAAAACAACAAATAACACACAAGGGAATCCCCATCAGGTTAACAGCTGATCTCTCAGCAGAAACTCTACAAGACAGAAGGAAGTGGCAGCACATATTTAAAGGGATGAAGGAGAAAAAACCTGCAACCAAGATTACTCTACCCAGCAAGGATCTCATTCAGATTTGATGGAGAAATTAAAACCTTTACAGACAAGCAAAAGCTGAGAGAGTTCAGCACCACCAAACCAGCTTTACAACAAATGCTAAAGGAACTTCTCTAGGCAAGAAACACAACAGAAGGAAAAGACCTACAATAACGAACCCAAAACAATTAAGAAAATGGGAATAGGAACATACATATCGATAATTACCTTAAATGTAAATGGACTAAATGCTCCCACCAAAAGACACAGATTGGCTGAATGGATACAAAAACAAGACCCATATATATGCTGTCTACAAGAGACCCACTTCAGACCTAGAGACACATACAGACTGAAAGTAAGGGGATGGGAAAAGATATTCCATGCAAATGGAAATCAAAAGAAAGCTGAAGTCGCAATTCTCATATCAGATAAAATAGACTTTAAAAAAAAGACTTCTAGAAGAGACAAAGAAGGACACTACATAATGATAAAGGGATCGATCCAAGAAGAAGATATAACAATTGAAAATATTTATGCACCCAACATAGGAGCACCTCAATACATAAGGCAAATACTAACAGCCATGAAAAGGGAAACGGCAGGAACACACACATAATAGGGGACTTCAACACCCTACTTTCACCAATGGACAGATCATACAAAATGAAAATAAATAAGAAAACACAAACATTAATTGATACATTAAACAAGATGGAATTAATTGATATTTATAGGACATTCCATCCAAAAACAACAGAAAACACATTTTTCTCAAGTGCTCATGGAACATTCTCCAGGATAGATCATATCTTGGGTCACAAAGCAAGCCTTGGTAAATTTAAGAACATTGAAATTGTATCAAGTATCTTTTCCGACCACAATGCTATGAGACTAGACATCAATTACAGGAAAAGATCTGTAAAAAATACAAACACATGGAGGCTAAACAATACACTAGTTAATAACGAAGTGATCACTGAGGAAATCAAAGAGGAAATGAAAAAATACCTAGAAACAGATGACAATGGAGACACGATGACCCAAAACCTATGGGATGCAGCAAAAGCAGTTCTAAGGGGGAAGTTTATAGCAATACGATCCCACCTTAAGAAACAGGTAACATCTCGAGTAAACAACCTGACCCTGCAACAAAAGCAATTAGACAAAGAAGAACAAAAAACCCCCAAAGTTAACAGAAGGAATGAAATCATAAAGATCAGATCAGAAATAAAACTAAAAGCTGGTTCTTTGAGAAGATGAGCAAAATTGATAAAACATTAGCCAGACTCATCACGAAAAAAAGGGAGAAGACTCAAGTTAATAGAATTAGAAATGAAAAAGGAGAAGTAACAACTGATACTGCAGAAATACAAAGATGATGAGAGATTACTACAAGAAACTCAATGCCAATAAAATGGACAACCTGGAAGAAATGGACAAATTCTTAGAAATGCACAACCTGCCAAGACTGAATCAGGAAGAAATAGAAAATATGAATAGACCAATCACAAGCACTGAAATTGAAACTGTGATAAAAAAGCTTCCAACAAACAAAAGCCCAGGACCAGATGGCTTCACAAGCGAATTCTATCAAACATTTACAGAAGAGCTAACACCCATCCTTCTCAAACTCTTCCAAACAATTTCAGAGGAAGGAACACTCCCAAACTCAATCTATGAGGCCACCATCACCTTGATACCAAAACCAGGCAAGGATGTCACAAAGAAAGAAAACTACAGGCCAATATCACTGATGAACATAGATGCAAAAATCCTCAACAAAATCCTAGCAAACAGAATCCAACAGCACATTAAAAGGATCATACTCCATGATGAAGTTGAGCTTATCCCAGGAATGCAAGGATACTTCAATATACACAAATAAGTCAACGTGATACACCATATTAACAAATTGAAGAAGAAATACCATATGATCACCTCAATAGACGCAGAAAAACCTTACGACAAAATTCAACACCAATTTATGATAAAAACCCTGCAGAAAGTAGGCATAGAGAGACCTTTCCTCAATATAATAAAGGCCATATATGACAAACCCACAGCCATCATCATCCTCAATGTTGAAAAACTGAAACCATTTCCACTAAGATCAGGAACAAGAGAAGGCTGCGCACTGTCACCACTCTTACTCAACATAGTTTTGGAAGTTTTAGCCACAGCAATCAGAGAAGAAAAGGTAATAAAAGTAATCCAAATTGGAAAAGAAGAAGTAATGCTGTCACTGTTTGCAGATGACATGATACTATACATAGAGAATCCTAAAGATGCTACCAGAAAACTACTAGAGCTAATCAATGAATTTGGTAAAGTAGCAGGATACAAAATTTATGCACAGAAATCTCTGGCATTGCTGTACACTAGTGATGAAAAATCTGAAAGTGAAATCAAGAAAACACTCCCGTTCACCATTGGAACAAAAAGAATAAAATATCTAGGAATAAACCTACCTAGGGAGACAAAAAACCTTTATACAGAAAATTATAAGACACTGATGAAAGAAATTAAAGATGATACAAATAGATGGAGAGATATACCATGTTCTTGGATTGGAAGAATCAACATTGTGAAAATGACTCTACTACCCAAAGCAATCTACATATTCAATGCAATCCCAACCAAACTACCACTGGTATTTTCACAGAACTAGAACAAAAGATTTCAAAATTTGTTTGGAAAAACAAAAGACCCCGAATAGCCAAAGCAATCTGGAGAATGAAAAACGGAGATGGAGGAATCAGGCTCCCTGACTTCAGAAGATACTACAAAGCTACAGTAATCAAGACAGTATGGTACTGGCACAAAGACAGAAAGATAGATCCATGGAACAGGATAGAAAGCCCAGAGATAAACCCATGCACATATGGTCACGTTATCTTTGCTAAAGTTTGCAGGAATATACAGTGGAAAAAGGACAGCCTGTTCAATAAGTGGTGCTGGGACAACTGGACAGGGACATGTAAAAGTATGAGATTAGATCACTCCCTAACACCATACACAAACATAAGCTCAAAATGGATTAAACACCTAAATGTAAGGCCAGAAACGATCAAACCCTTAGAGGAAAACATAGGCAGAACACTCTATGACATAAATCACAGCAAGATCCTTTTGGACCCACCTCCTAGAGAAGTGGAAATAAAAATATAAATTAACAAATGGGACCTAATGAAACTTCAAAGCTTTTGCACAGCAAAGGAAACCATAAACAAGGCCAAAAGACAACCCTCAGAATGGGAGAAAATATTCTCAAATGAAGCAACTGACAAAGGATTAATCTCCAAAATTTATAAGCAGCTCATGCAGCTCAATAGCAAAAAAACAAACAACCCAATCCAAAAATGGGCAGAAGACTTAAATAGGCATTTCTCCAAAGAAGATATACAGACTGCCAACAAACACATGAAAGAATGCTCAATATCATTAATCATTAAAGAAATGCAAATCAAAACTACAATGAGATATCATCTCTCACCAGTCAGAATGTCCATCATCAAAAAATGTAGAAACAATAAAGCCTGGAGAGGGTGTGGAGAAAAGGGAACACTCTTGCATTGCTGGTGGGAATGTGAATTGGTACAGCCACTATGGAGAACAGTATGGAGGTTCCTTAGAAAACTAAAAATAGAACTACCATATGACCCAGCAATCCCACTACTAGGCATATACCCTGAGAAAACCATAATTCAAAAAGAGACATGTACCAAAATGTTCATTGCAGCTCTATTCACAATAGCCCGGAGCTGGAAACAACCTAAGTGTCCATCATCGGATGAATGGATAAAGAAGATGTGGCACATATATACAATGGAATAATACTCAGCCATAAAATGAAACGAAATTGAGCTATTTGAACTGAGGTGGATAGACCTAGAGTCTGTCATACAGAGTGAAGTAAGTCAGAAAGAGAAAGACAAATACCGTATGCTAACACATATATATGGAATTTAAGAAAAAAAATGTCATGAAGAACCTAGGGTAAAACAGGAATAAAAACACAGACCTACTTGAGAATGGAGTTGAGGATATGGGGAGGGGGAAGGGTAAGCTCTGACAAAGTGAGAGAGAGGCATGGACATATATACACTACCAAACATAAGGTATATAGATAGTGGGAAGCAGCCGCATAGCACAGGTAAATCATCTTGGTGCTTTGTGACCGCCTGGAGGGCTGGGATAGGGACGGTTGGAAGGAGGGAGATGCAAGAGGGAAGGGATATGGGAAAAGATGTATATGTATAACTTATTCACTTTGTTATAAAGCAGAAACTAATAAAAAAAAAGATAAAAAGTAAATGCATCTCTCCTGGCGCAAGTCCCACCAATTGGTTGCACTCAGAATTAGTCTAGCACCTCTTCCACAGGGCAGCCTTTCATATTTTTGCAAAGAGCAATGTTATCCTTTCTGTTTCTTCCTGTCTCTGTTAACAAAACACCCTTAGTTCCTTCAGCCATTCCTCACATAATCAGTCTGTCCTCTCCCACCTTAATGCGCCTGGTTTTCAGTACGTTTCTTGATTTTAACATCTCTGTCACCTCTAAATAAGTTAGCCCTGAGTTTGGGTCAATTTCAACTCTACTCATTAAAAAATGGCTTTAAATTTTTTGACTTCCTAAAAAACATAAAAAAATAAAAAAAATAAAGTGATGTCAAGTAAATTTTCTGGCCAAATGATATGAAACTAGAATTTATTAATGGGAGCAGAGCTGTAAAATTCACGAATATGTGGGAATAGCATAACACTCTTCACAAAAGTGGGTCGAAGAAGAAATCAAAAGGCAGATCAAGAAATAACTTGAAACAAATGAAAATGGAAGTACAACATATCAAAGCCTATGAGATTCTGAAAAAGCATTTCTAAGAAGGAAGTTTAGAGTGATAAACACTTACATTATAAAAGAAGAGAGATCTCAATTAAACAGTCTCACTTTACAGCTCAAGGAGCTAGGAAAAGAACAAACTAGGCCCAAAGTTCAAAGAAGTAAGGAGATAACAAAGATCAGAGTGGAAATAAATGGCACAGATACCAGAAAAAGAATAGAAAATATCAATGAAACTAAGAGCTGGTGTTTTGAAAACATGAAAAGATAAACCAATTTGACAAACCTTTAGCTAGTCTAACTCAGAAAAAGAGAGAAAACTCAAATAAAATCAGAAATGATGGGGGAGACATTAAAAATGATACCACAGAAATACAAAGGATTATGAGAGACTACTATGAACATCAAAAACTGGATAACATAGAAGAAATGGATAAATACCTTGTATCATACAATTTACCAAGACTGAATCATGAAGAAATAGGAAATCTGAACAGACTAATAATGAATAAGGATATTGATTGAATCAGTAATACAAAACTTCCTAAGACAGTAAAGCCCAGGATAAGATGGTTTTACTGGTGAATTCAGTCAAACAATTAAAGAAGAATTAATGTCAATTCTCAAACTTTTCCAAAAAATTGAAGAGGAGAGAACACTCCCAAACTCATTTCATGGGGCTAGCATTACTCTGATACCAAAGCCAGATAAGGACATATTAAGAAAAGAAAATTAAGGATGAACATCCCTGATGAACACAGATGCAAAAATTCTCAACTAAATATTAGCAAACTGAATTCAGCAGCACAAAAAGGATCAGTTACCATGATTGGTGTGATTTATTCCTTGGATGTAAGGAAGGTTTCACATACACAAATCAACAAATGTGATCTACCACATTAACAGAATGAAAGATAAAATTATATGATCATCTCAATAGATGCAGAAAAAACATTTGACAAAATACAACATCCTTTCATGATAAAAAAAGTCAACAAATGGTTATAAAAGGAACATACCTCAACACAATAAAGGCCATATATGACAAGCTCATAACCAACATCATTCATAATCAATATTGAAGGGTTGAATACTTTTCCTTTAATACCAGGAGCAAGACAAGGGTGCTCAATATCACCACCCTTATTCAACATATTACTGGAAATCCTAGCCAGAACAATCAGGCAAAGAAAAGAAATAAAAGACACCCAAATAGGAAAGTAAGAAGTAAAATTGCCTGTTTGCAGATATAATCTGATGTATAGAAAATCCTAAAGACTTCACAAAAAAACTGCTAGAACTAATCAATAAACTCAGGAAAGTTGCAAAGTTCAAAATCAACATAAAAATAGCTGCATTTGCATACACTATCGGCAAAAAGTAAAATAAATAAAACAGTAATAAGGAAAATCAGTAATAAAAGAAGTACAAATAAAGGAAACAATCTCATTTAAGACATTCTTAAAGAAGAATTAGCGATCACACTTATGTTGCTAGGTAGCAAAACTTAGGTACCTGTACTAATTCTGTGATTATAGTTTCATAAAAATACATATAAAAAATTGAACAAAATAGAGATCCCAGATTTTGACCTGTGTGTATATAACCATTTGGTTTATGACAAAGGTGACAGCACAGAACAGTTGGAAAAGATAGCCTTTTTTAGTGTATGGTATTAGAGAAGATGAAAATTCACATGATTAAAAAGGCTAAATCACACCACTCACCCAAAAATTAACTCCTAGCAAATTATAGTTTTAAATATGATAGTCAGAAATTTAATGGCTGGCTTCCCTGGTGGCGCAGTGGTTTGGAGTCCGCCTGCCAATGCAGGGGACACGGGTTCGTGCCCCGGTCCGGGAAGATCCCACATACCGCGGAGCAACTGGGCCCGTGAGCCATGGCCGCTGGGCCTGCGCGTCCAGTGCCTGTGCTCCACAATGGGAGAGGCCACAGCAGTGAGAGGCCCGCATACCACCAAAAAAAAATTTAATGGCTAAATAAGTTGGTACAGGAGAAAATACATTATGACCTCATAGTAAGGAAATAATCCTTTATAAGTTTCAATAAAATCACTAATTATAAAGAAAAATGTTGTTTTACATTATGTTATTTTAAAGTTATAAAATCCTATTTATTAAATGATGTAAGAAAGTGAAACAGCTATAAATTAGAAAAGGGACCATGACACATATGTTACAAAAGACTGTTATTGAGAATATATAAATTTCCACAATTATAAGAAAAAACAGACAATTCAATAAGAAGATGGACAAAAAGACTTGGACAGAGAATTCACAAAGGAAGGGATTCCAGCAATGTATAAACATATGAGAAAGTGCTCAACAGCGTTAATAATCAGAGAAGCAGAAATTTAAAGCAGAAGGGATTATCATTTATAGATAGCCATGTTAACTGAACTTAAAGTGTTGCAATGCCATGTTTTGTCAAAGATGTGGTACAAAGGCAACTCTGAAAAACATCTGGTGTGAATGCAAATCAGTAAAACTGCTCTGGAAAACAGTTTGGTATTATCTTTGATATTTAAAGATACTTATGATGAAACCACTCTGTTGGTAGGTATATACCCTCAAGCCCTGGGATACTGGTACATGGATGTTTATAACAGTTTAATTCAGAACATCTGAAAAATTTAAATAACCCAAATGTCCAAAAATATTACAATGGATAAATTTCTTGTATTATCGTCATATAATGAACTATTTTACAGGAATTAACCTGAAACAACTTCAGTGCAGCTTCTTGGTTTACTCTTAAGAAGTTAATGGTAAGTGAAAGATCAGAAAAATACATACATTGTGGGGCCATTTTTATAAATCTCAAAAATAGATAAATATTTTTATTAGATAAGGATTCATAAATAGGTGGTAACCCCATTAAAAACACAAGAAAATGATTACCATAAAATTTACGATAGAGGATATGTCTAAATTAGGTGAGAGACAGGTGTCATTGGAAATAAACAAATATGGAGAAGGCTTCTAGTGTTGTCAATACACTATTTCTTGACCTGGGTGGTGGTTATATTTCTATTTTAATCATTTTTCTGTATATCTGTTACATTCACAAAAAATTGCTTTTAAAAAATAAGGAATATGGCAAACAGAGAAGGATGAGTAAGTAGAAATGATAACTGAATGATTTCTGTTAAAGGGCAGCTTTTAATTTTTTTAAACATATATTATTTTCTTATCTGTGATATCCTAAGGTACCATGATGAGAGCATTTATCATTTAGTTTACCTTTATATCTTACAATTTTTTCTTTAAATCATTAAATACTGTACATACCCAAAGAAAATTTGTGTAATGAAAATGAAAATATAATCACCCAAAACCTATGGGATGCAGCAAAAGAAGTTCTAAGAGGGAAGTTTATATCAATACAATCCTATTTCAGGAAATAAGAAACATCTCAAATAAACAACCTAACCTTACACATAAAGCAATTAGGGAAAGAAGAACAAAAAACCCCAAAGTTAGCAGAAGGAAGGAAATCATAAAGATCAGATCACAAATAAATGAAAAACAAATGAAGGAAATGATAGCAAAGATCAATAAAATGAAAAGCCGGTTCTTCGAGAAGATAAACAAGCTTGATAAACCATTAGCCAGACTCATCAAGATAAAAAGGGAGAAGACTCAAATCAGTAGAATTAGAAATGAAAAAGAAGTAAAAACCAACACTGAAGAAATACAAAGGATCATGAGAGATTACTACAAGCAACAATATGCCAATAAAATGGACAACCTGGAAGAAATGGACAAATTCTTAGAAAAGCACAACCTTCCAAGACAGAACCAGGAAGAAATAGAAAATATGAATAGACCAATCACAAGCACTGAAATTGAAACTATGATTCAAAGCCTTCCAACAAACAAAAGGGCAGGACCAGATGGCTTCACAGGTGAATTCTATCAAACATTTAGAGAAGATGTAACAAATATCCTTCTCAAACTCCTCCAAAATATAGCAGAGGGAGGAGCACACCCAAACTCATTCTACGAGGCCACCAACACCCTGATGCCAAAACCAGACAAAGATGTCACAAAAAAGAAAATTATAGGCCACTATCACTGATGAACATAGATGCAAAAATCCTCAACAAAATACTAGCAAACAGAATCCAACAGCACACTGAAAGGATCATACACAATGGTAAAGTGAGGTTTATCACAGGAATGCAAGAATTCTTCAATATATGCAAATCAATCAATGTGAAAAACAATATTAACAAATTAAAGGAGTAAAAATATAGCATCTCAATAGATGCAGCAAAACTTGTGACAAAATTCAACACCCATTTATGATAAAAACCCTCCAGAAAGTGGGCAAAGAGGGAACTTACCTCAACATAATGAAACCATATATGAAAAACCCACAGCCAAGATCGTTCTCAATGGGGGAAAACTGAAACCATTTCTGCTGAGATCAGGAACAAGACAAGGTTGCCGGCTCCCACCACTCTTATTCAACATAGTTTTGGAAGTTTTAGCACCAGCAATCAGAGAAGAAAAGGAAATCAAAGGAATCCAAATTGGAAAAGAAGAAGTAAAGCTGTCACTGTTTGCAGATGACATGATACTGTACATACAGAATCCTAAAGATGTTACCAGAAAAATACTAGAACTAATCAATGAATTTGGTAAAGTAGCAGGATGCAAATTAATGCACAGAAATCTCTTGCATTCCTATACACTAATGATGAAATATCTGAAATAGAAATTAAAGAAACACTCCCATTTATCATTGCAACAAAAAGAGTAAAATAACTGGGAATAAACCTACCTAAGGAGAAAAAAGACCTGTATGCAGAAAACTATAAGACACTGATGAAAGAAACTAAAGATGATACAAACAGATGGAGAGATATACCACGTTCTTTGAATGGAACAATCAACATTGTGAAAATGACTATACCACGCAAAGCAGTCTACAGATTCAATGCAATCCCTATCGAACTACCACTGGCATTTTTCACAGAACTAGAACAAAAAATTTCACAATTTGTATGGAAACTCAAAAGACCCCGATTAGCCAAAGGAATCCTGAGAAAGAAAAAGTAGAGCTGGAGGAATCAGGCTCCCCGACTTCAGGCTACACTATAAAGCTACAGTAATCAAGAGAGTATGGTACTGCCACAAAAAGAGAAATATAGATCAATTGAACAGGATAGAAAGTCCAGAGATAGACTCACACAGATATGGTCACCTTACCTTTGATAAAGGAGGCAATAGTATACATTGGTGAAAAGACAGCCTCTTCAAAAAGTGGTGCTGGGAAAACTGGACAGCTACATTGAAAATAATGAAATTAGAATGATCCCTAACACTGTATACAAATATAAACTCTAAGTGGATTAATGAACTAAATGTAAGGTCAGACACTATAAAACTCTTAGAGGAAAATAAAGGCAGAACACTCTATGACATAAATCACAGCAATATCTTTTTTGACCCACCTCCCAGAGAAATGGAAATAAAAACAAAAATAAACAAATGGGATCAAATGAAACTGAAAAGCTATTGCACAGCAAAGGAAACCATAAACAACATGAAAAGACAAACCTCAGAATGGGAGCAAATATTTTCAAATGAAGCGACTGACAAAGGATTAATCTCCAAAATTTACAAGCAGTCCATGCAACTCAGTATCAAAAAAACAAACAACCCAATCCAAAAATGGGCAGAAAACCTAGATAGACATTTTTCCAAAGAAGATATACAGATTGCCAACAAACCCATGAAAGAATGCTCAGCATCATTAATCATTAGAGAAATGCAAATCAAAACTACAATGAGATATCATCTCACACCGGTCAGAATGGCCTTCATCAAAAAATCTGCAAACAATAAATGCTGGAGAGGGTGTGGAGAAAAGGGAGCCCTCTTGCACTGTTGGTGGGAATGTAAACTGATACAACCACTATGGAGAACATTATGGAGGTTCCTTAAAAAACTAAACATAGAACTGCCATACTACCCAGCAATCCTACTACTGGGCATATACCCTGAAAAAACCATAATTCAAAAAGGGTAATGCACCACAATGTTCATTGCAGCTCCATTTACAATAGTCAGGACTTGGAAGCAAGCTAAGTGTCCATCAACAGATGAATGGATAAAGAAGATGTGGCACATATATACAACGGAATATTACTCAGCCATAAAAGGAACGGAAATTGAGTTACTTGTAGTAAGGGGGATGGACCTAGAATCTGTCCTACAGAGTGAAGTAAGTTAGAAAGAGAAAAATACCATATGCTAACACATATATATGGAATCTAAGGGAAAAAAAAAGGTCATGAAGAACCTAGGGGCAAGACAGGAATAAAGACGCAGACCTACTAGAGAATGGACTTGAGGATATGGGGAGGGGGAAAGGTAAGCTGGGACAAAGTGAGAGACTGGCATGGACATATGTACACTACTGAATGTAAAATAGATAGCTAGTTGGAAGCAGCCACATAGCACAGGGAGATCAGCTTGGTGCTTTGTGACCACCTAGAGGGGTGGGATAGGGCGGGTGGGAGAAGATATGTGGATATATGTATATGTATGGCTGATTCACTTTGTTATAAAGGAGAAACTAACACACCATTGTAAAGCAATTATACTCCAATAAAGATGTTCGAAAAAATGAAGGAGAGAAAAAAAAAAGAAAGCAAAACTTACAAACACGTGGAGGCTAAACAATATGGTGGTAAACAACAAATACATCACTGAATAAATCAAAGACGAAATTAAAAATACCTGGAGGCAAATGAAATCAAAATAATGGTCAAAGATTTATGGGACACAGGAAAAATAGTTCTAAGAGAGAAGTTTATATCAATAAAATCCTAGTTCAGAAAATAAGAGAAATCTCGAACAACCTAACCTTACACCTGAGGGAACTAGAAAAAAAATTACTGGAAGAAAATAAAGATCAGAGCAGAAATAAATGAAATAAAGATTTATAAAATGGAAAAGATCAATGAAACTTGAATCTGGTTATTAAAAAGATAAACAAAATGATAAATATTTAGCTAGACTCATCAAGAAATAAAAAGAAGGACCAAATAAATAATATCAGAAATGAAAAAGGAGAATTTGAAAACAACACTACATAAATAAAAAGGATCATGAGAGATTAATATGAACAATTATACTGCAATAAAATAGACAACCTAGAATAAATGGACAAATTCCTATAAATGTATATACTCCCAATAATGAATCAGGAAGAAATTAAAAATATAAACCGACTTATTACCAGTAATAAAATTGAATCAGTAATCAAAATCCCCAACAAACAAAATGCCAGAATCAGACAGCTTCACAGGGGAGTTCTACTAAACAGTTAAAGAGCAGTTAAAAACTATCCTTCTCAAAAGACTACAAAAAATTGCAGCAGTATGAACCTTTCCAAACATATTCTACAAAAGCAGCATCACCCTGATATCAAAAAAAAGACAAAAGAACCAAAAACAAAACAAAAAAGGAAAGAAACTAAAATTAGTGGCCAATATATCTGATGAAAATAGATGGAAAATTATCAAAAAATTATTAGCAACCAAATTCAAAATTATATTAAATGGGTGATACACAAAGATCAAGTGAGATTTATCCCAGGGATGTAAGGAAGTTTCAATATCTGAAAATATTGTTATATCACATCAACAAGTTTTAAAAATCATATGATCATCCCAATAGATGAAGAAAAAGTTTTTGACAAAATTCAACATCCATTTATGACATATATTTGCCATATCATGTATAGAGGGAACATACCTCAATGTAATAGAGGCCATATATGACAAGCCCAAAGCTTACATAATACTCAACAACAATGAGGTTATATATTAACCACAGTGAGGGTATGTATTAGTATTTTCATTTTCTTTGGATATACACACAGGAGTAGAATTGCTGGATAATTTGGTAGCTCTATTTTTAGTTTTGTGAGGAACTCCAAACTGTTTTCCATAATTTGCACCAATTTACCTTTCCACCAACAGCGTACAAGGGTTTCCTTTTCTCCATATCCTTGCCAACGTTTGTTATTTGTAAACTTTTTGATAATAGCCATTCTGACAGTTGTGAGGTAATAGGTCATTGTGGTTTTGGTTAACATTTCTCTTATGATTAGCGATGCTGAGCATCTTTACATGTGCCTGTTACACATCTGTATGACTTCTTTGGAAAAATGTCTGTTCAAGTCTTCCCATTTAAATTTTTTTATATTCAGTTGTATGATCGTTTATATATTTTGGATATTAAACCCTCATCAGTTATATCATTTGCAAATATCATCTCATGTCCAGTATGTTATCTTTTCCTTTTGTTGATGGTTTATTTTGCTGTGCAAAAGTTCTTAAATTTAATTAGATCACATTTGTTATTTTTGCTTTTATTTCCTTTGCCTTAGGAGATAGATCCAAAAATATACTGCCACAATTTATGTCAAAGAATGCCCTCCCTATTTTCTCTTCTAGGAGTTTTATGTTATCAGGTCTTACATTTAGATTTTTAATCCATTTTGAATTAATGTTTGCATATGGTGTGAGAAAATGTTCTAATTTAATTCTTTTACAGGTAGCTCTCCAGTTTCGCCAGCACCTCCTACTGAAGAGATTATTTTTCTTGGCTATTATTCTGTTGAGATATGTTCCCAATATAGTAACTTTGATGACAGTTTTAATTATAAATAGATGTTCGATTTTGGAAAAGGATTTTTCTGTACCATTCAGATGATCATGTAATTTTTTATGCTTCCTTTGTTAATGTAGCGTATAACATTGATTGATTATTTTTAACATCCTTATTGGAGATAATTGCTTTATATTGTTGTGATAATCTCTGTTGTATAAGAAAGTGAACCAACAGTATGTATACATATATCCCCATATCCACTCCCTCTAGTGTCTCCTTCACACCCTCCCTATCCCACCCCTCTAGGTGGTCACAAAGCACAGAGCTGATCTCCCTGTGCTATGGAGCTGCTTCCCACTAGCTATCTATTTCATATTTTGTAGTGTATATATGTCTATACCACTCTCTCACTTTGTCCCAGCTTGCCCTTCCACCTCTCTGTGTGCTCAAGTACATTCTCTATGTGTCTCTATTCTGGTCCTGCCTCTAGGTACATTAGAACAATTTTTTTTAATTCCATATATATCTGTTAGCATACGGTATTTGTTTTCCTCTTTCTGACTTACTTCATTCTGTATGGCAGACTCCAGGTCCACCAAAATCACTACAAATAACTCAATTTCGTTTCTTTTTATGGCTGAATAATATTCCATTGTATATATGTGCCACATCTTCATCCATTCATCTGTCTATGGACACTTAGGTTGCTTCCATGTCCTGGCTATTGTAAATAGTGCTGCAATGAACATTGTGGTACATGACTCTTCTTTTTTTTAACATCTTTATTGGAGTATAATTGCTTTACAATGGTGTGTTAGTTTCTGCTTTATAACAAAGTGAATCAGTTATACACAAACATATGTCCCCATATCTCTACCCTCTTGCGTCTTCCTCCCTCCCACCCTCCAGGGAATGCTCTTTCACTGTTGGTGGGAATGTGAATTGATACAGCCACTCTGGAGGACAGTATACAGGTCCCTTGAAAACCTAAAAATAGAACTACCCTATGACCCAGCAATCCCACTACAGGGCATTTACCCTGAGAAAACCATAATTCAAAAAGAGTCATGTTGCAGGACGTGGAAGCAACATGACTCTTTTTGAATTATGGTTTTCTCAGGGTAAATGCCCAGTAGTAGGATTGCTGGGTCGTATGGTAGTTCTACTTTAAGTTTTTTCAGGGACCTGCATACTGTCCTCCATAGTGGAAGTATCAATTCACATTCTCTCCAACAGTGAAAGAGCATTCCCTTTTCTCCGCACCCTCTCCAGCATTTATTGTTGATGGATTTCTTTATCATGGCCGTTCTGATTAGTGTGAGGTGACACCTCATTTTAGTTTTGATTTGCATTTCTCTAATGACTAGGGAGGTTGAGCATCCCTTCATGTGTTTGTTGGCAATCTGTATATCTTATTTGGAGAAATGTCTATTTAGGTCTTCTGCCCAGTTTTGGATTGGGCTTGTTTTTTGATATTGATCTGCATGAGCTGCTTGTAAATTTTGGAGATTTATCCTTTGTCAGTTACTTCATTTGCAAATATTTTCTCCCATTCTGAGGGTTGTGTTTTGGTCTTGTTTATGGTTTCCTTTGTTGTGCAAAAGCTTTTAAGTTTCATTAGGTCCCATTTTTTAATTTTTGTTTTTATTTCCAATTCCCTAGGCAGTGGCTGAAAAAGGATCTTGCTGTGATTTATGTCACAGAGTGTTCTGCCTATGTTTTCCTCTATGATTTTTAGAGTGTCTGGCCTTACATTTGGATCTTTAATCTATTATGAGATTATTTTTCTGTGTGGTGTTAAGGAGTATTCTAATTTCATTCTTTTACATGTAGCTATCCAGTTTTCCCAGCACCACTTATTGAAGAGGCTGTCTTTTCTCCACTGTATATTCCTGTCTCCTTTATCAAAGATAAGGTGACCGTATGTGTGTAGGTTTATCTCTGGACTTTCTATCCTGTTCCATTGATCTATATTTCTGTTTTTGTGCAAGTACCATACTGTCTGGATTACTATAGCTTTGTAATATAGTCTGAAGTCTGGATGCCTGATTCCTCCAGCTCCATTTTTCCTTCTCAATATTGCTTTGGCTATATGGGGTCTTTTGTATTTACATACAAGTTTTGAAATTTTAAAATTCTAGTTCTGTGAAAAATGCCATTGATAAATTGATAGGGAGTGCATGGAATCTGTTGATTTTTGGGGTAGTAGAGTCATTTTCACAAATTTGATTCTTCCAATCCAAGAACATGGTATATTTCTCCATCTCTTTGTATCGTCTTTAATTTCTTTCATCAGTGCCTTATAGATCTCTACACACAGAATTTTTGTCTCCTTAGGTAGGTTTATTTCTAGGTATTTTAATATTTTTGTTGCATTGGTAAATGGGAGTGTTTCCTTAATTTCTCTTTCAGATTTTTCATCAATGCTGTATAGGAATGCAAAAGATTTCTGTGCATTAATTTTGTATCCTATCCTGCCACTTTAAAAATTAATTGATTAGCTCTAGTAGTTTTCTGGTAGCATCTTTAGGATTCTGTATGTATACTGTTATGTCATCTGTAGACACTGACAGTTTTACTTCTTTTCTGATTTGCATTCTTTTATTTCTTTTTCTTCTCTGATTGCTATGGCTAAAACTTTCAAAACTATGTTGAATAAAAGTGGTGAGAGTGGGCAACCTTGTCTTGTTCCTGATCATAGTGGAAATATTTTCAGTGTTTCACCACTGAGAACGTTGGCTTTGGGTTTGTCATATATGGCCTTAATTATGTTACAGTAAGTTCCCGCTATGCCTATTTACTGGAGGATTTATGTCATAAATGGGTGTTGGATTTTGTTGAATGCTCTTTCTGAATTATTGAGATGATCATATGGTTTTTATCCTTCAATTGGTTAATACGGTGTATCACATTGATTGATTTGTTTATATTGCAGAATCCTTATATTCCTGGGATAATCCACACTTGATGATGGTGTATGATCCTTTTAATGTGTTGTTGGCTTCTGTTTGCTAATATTTTTTGATGATTTTTTCTTCTATGTTCATCACAGATAATGGTCTGCAGTTTTCTTTTTCTGTGACATCTTTCCCTGGTTTTGTTATATGGGTGATGGTGGCCTCATAGAATGAGTTTGGGAGTGTTCCTCCCTCTGCTGTATTTTGGAAGAGTTTGAGAAGGATAAATGTTAGCTTTTCTCAACATGTTTGTTAGAATTCTCCTGTGAAGCCATTTGGTCCTGGGCTTTTGTTTGTTGGAAGATTTTTAATTGCAGTTTCAATTACAGTGCTTGTGATTCATCTGTTTATCTTTTCTATTTCTTCCGGGTTTGGTCTCGGAAGGTTGTGGTTTTCTAAGAATTTGTCCATTTCTTCCAGGTTTTCCATTTTATTCTCATACAACTGCTTGTAATAATCTCTCATTATTCTATGTATTTCTTCAGTGTCACTTTTTACTTCTTTTTCGTTTCTAATTCTGTTCATGCATCTTTTCCCTTGTTTTCTTCATGAGTCTGGCTAATGCTTTATCAAATTTTTTTTTGTCTTTTCAACGAACCAGCTTTTTCTTGTATTCTTTGCTTTTGCTTCCTTCATTTCTTTTTCAATTATTTCTGATGTGATCTTTATGATTTATTTCCTTCTGCTAACTTTGGGGTTGTTTTTGTTTTGTTTTTATTTTTGGTTCTTCTTTGTCTAATTGCTTTAGGTGTAGGGTTAGGTTGTTTATTTGAGATGTTTCTCCTTTCTTGAGGAAGGAAAGTATTGCTATAAACTTCCCTCTTTGAACTGCTTTTGCTGCTTCCCATAGGTTTTGGGTCATCGTGTTTTTATTGTCATTTGTTTGTAGGTTGTTTTTTTTTTCAGTACGCGGGCCTCAAGCCACTGTGGCCTCTACTGTTGTGGAGCACAGGCTCTGGACGTGCAGGCCAAGCTGCCATGGCTCACGGACCCAGCCGCTCCACGGCATGTGGGATCCTCCCGGACCGGAGCATGAACCCGTGTCCCCTGCACCGGAAGGTGGACTCTAAACCACTTCACGACCAGGGAAGCCCTGTAGGTATTTTTTTGATTTTCTCTTTGATTTCTTCAGTGATCTCTTGGTTATTTAGTAGGGTATTGTTTAGCTTCCATGTGTCTGTATTTTTTACATTTTTTTCCTGTAATTGATACCTAGTCTTATAGCATTGTGGTTGGAAATGATACTTGACACAATTTCAATTTGAATTTTCCTAAATTTACCAAGGCTTGGTTTGCAACCCATGATATGATATTTCCTGAGAATGTTCCATGAGCACTTAAGAAGAAAGTGTATTCTGTTGTTTTTGGATAGATGGTCCTATAAATATCAATTAAGCCCATTTTGTTAAATGTGCCATTTAAACCTTGTGTTTCCTTATTTATTTTCCTTTTGGATGATCTGTCCATTGGTGAAAGTGGGGTGTTAAAGTCCCCCACTATTTTTGCATTATGTCAATTTCCCCTTTTATGGTTGTTAGCATTTACCTTATGTATTGAGGTTCTCCTGTGTTGCGTGCGTACATATTAACAATTGTTGTACCTTCTCCTTCGATTGATCCCTTGATCATTATGCAGTGTCCTTCTTTGTCTCCTGTAATAGTCTTTATTTTAAAGACTATATTTTCTGATATGAGAATTGCAACTCCAGCTTTCTTTTGATTTCCATTTACATGGAATATCTTTTTACATTCCCTCACTTTTAGTCTGTATGTGTTCCTAGGTCTGAAGTGAGTCTCTTGTAGACAGCATATATACAGGTCTTGTTTTTACATCCATTCAGCCACTCTGTGTCCTTTGGTTGGAGCATTTAATCCATTTACATTTAAGGTAATTATCAATATGTATGTTCCTATTCCCATTTTCTTAATTGTTTTGGGTTTCTTATTGTAGGTCTTCTCCTTCTCTTGTGTTTCTTGCCTAGAGAAATTCCTTTAGCATTTGTTGTATAGCTGGTTTGGTGATGCTGAACTCTCTCAGCTTTTGACTGTCTGTAAAGACTTTAATTTCTCCATCAAATCTGAATGAGATCCTTGCTGGGTAGAGTAATCTTGGTTGTAGGATTTCCTCCTTCATCATTTTAAATATGTCCTGCCACTCCCATCTGGCTTCCAGGGTTTCTGCTGAAAGATCAGCTGTTAACCTTATGGGGATTCCCTTGTGTGTTATTTGTTGTTTTTCCCTTGCTGCTTTTAATATGTTTTCTTTGTATTTAATTTTTGGGTATTTGATTAATATGTGTCTTGGCATGTTTCTCCTTAGATTTATCCTGTATAGGAGTCTCTGTGCTTCCTGGACTTGATTAACTATTTCCTCTCCCATATTAGGGAAGTTTTCAACTATAATCTCTTCATATATTTTTCTCAGTTACATGGGGAATTTCTTGCGTTTTCGGAAGACTGAGGTCTTCTGCCAGCGTTCAGTAGGTGTTCTGTAGTAGTTGTTCCACATGTAGATGCATTTTTGATGTCTTTGTGGTGAGGAAGTTGATATCCACGTCTTCGTCTTCTGCCATCTTGAGGGTCCCCCATCCCATTGATTGATTTTTAACTATTGAACTATCCTTGTATCCCTAGAGTGAATGTCACTTGATCATGTTGTATGATCATTTCTATATATTGTTTTGTTCAGTTTGCTCTTGAGGATTTGTTTGTCTATATTCATCAGAGATATTTTCCTATAATTTTATTTTTTATAGTGTCTTTGTCTGCTTCTGGTTTTCATTTCAGAGTAATTGTGTTCTCATAGTATGAATTTGGGATTGTTTCCTCCTCTCCATTTTTTGCAATAGTTTGAGAAACATAAGTATTAACATTTCTTTATATATTTGGTAATATTCCCAGTGAAGCTGTGCCATCCTGAACTTCTGTTTGAGGGAAGTTTTTATTATTATTACAAATACAATTTCATTTTATTGATTAGTCTGTTCACATTGTCTATTTCTTGCTGATTCAGTCTTGGCAGGTTGTATGTTTCCAGAAATCTGTCCATTCCTGCTCAGTTGTCCAATTTTATACCTACTTGTTTGTGCGTCCTAACCCCCTTCTCCTATCTTGCCCTGTACGAACCCCTCTTCTCACTAATAACCACTAGTTTGTCCTCTATTTCTGTGAGTCTCTTTGTCTTTTGTTATATTCATTCATTTGTTTTATTTTTTTAAATTCACATATAGGTTAAAACATACATTATTTGTATTTCTATGTCTGACTTATTTCACTAACATTAATAACCTCTAGCTCCATCAATGTTGGCCCAAATGGAGACTTCATTCTTTTTAATGTCTGAGTGATATTCCATTGTGTAGAATTATTTCTCCATTCATCTGTTTATGGACCCTTATTTGGCTTCAATACATTGACTATTTTTTAACAATGCTTCTATGCTGCTATGAACATGGTTTGCATATATTTTCTCAAATTAGTGCTTTCATTTTCTTTAGTTATATTTCCAGGAGTGGAATACATGGATCATATAGCAGTTCCTTTTTTAATTAAACTTTTTATTTTGAAATAATTGTAGGCTCATATGAATTTGTAAGAAAAAATACAAAGAGATTCCACGTATCCTTTGCCCACTGTCCTTTACCAATTTATCGTATTGTGCAAAACTGTAGCACAATATCAAAACCAGGAGTTTGACACTGCTACAGTCAAGACAGAGAACAATTTCCATCTCCTCAAGGATCCCTCATGTTGACTTATTATAGCCAAACCCCTCACCTCCCACCCAGAGCCTCTCTTTAAGCCCCATCCGGCAACCACTACATAATCTGTTTTCCATTTCTGTAGTATTGTCATCTCAAAAATGTTAAATAACTGGAACTGTACAGTATGTAACATTTGGCTATTGGCTTTTTTTTTTCACACAGCATTATTCACTGGCCATTCCTTTTTATTGCTGAGCAGTATTCCATAATATGGATGTACCACAGTTTATAATTTTTATTTTATTTTATTTTTTACATTTTATTGGAGTATAATTGCTTTACAATGGTGTGTTAGTTTCTGGTTTATAAAAAAGTGAATCAGTTATACATATACATATGTTCCCATATCTGTTCCCTCTTGCGTCTCCCTCCCTCCCACCCTCCCTATCCCACCCTTCTAGGTGGTCACAAAGCACCAAGCTGATCTCCCTGTGCTATGTGGTTCCTTCCCACTAGCTATCTATTTTACGTTTGGTAGTGTATATATGTCCATGACACTCTCTCACTTTGCCACAGCTTACTCTTCCTCCTCCCCATATCCTCAAGTCCATTCTCTAGTAGGTCTGTATCTTTATTCCCATATTACTTCTAGGTTTTCATGACAATATTTTTTCTTAGATTCCATATACATGTGTTAGCATATGGTATTTGTCTTTCTCTTTCTGACTTACTTCACTCTGTATGACAGATTTGAGGTCCATCCACCTCACTAAAAATAACTCAATTTCGTTTTTTCTTTTTTTGTGTGTGTGTGGTACATGGGCCTCTCACTGTTGCTGTCTCTCCCATTGCAGAGCACAGGCTCCGGACGCACAGGCTGAGCAGCCATGGCTCACGAGCCCAGCCGCTCTTCGGCATGAAGGATTGTCCCAGACTGCAGCATGAAACCGTGTCCCCAGAATTGGCAGGCAGACTCTCAAATACTGCGCCACCAGGGAAGCCCAATTTTGCTTCTTCTTATGGCTTAGTAATACTCCATTGTGTATATGTGCCACATCTTCTTTATCCATACATCCAATGATGGACACTTAGGTTGTTTCCATTTCCTGGTTATTGTAAATAGAGCTGCAATGAACATTTTGGTACATCAATTTTTGAATTATGGTTTTCTCAGGGTATCTGCACAGTAGTGGGATTGCTGTGTCATATGGTAGTTCTATTTGTAGTTTTTTTAACGCACCTCCATACTGTTCTCCATAGTGGCTGTACCAATTCACATTCCCACCAGCAATGCAAGAGTGTTCCCTTTTCTCCACACCCTCTCCATCATTTATTGTTTCTAGATTTTTTGATGATGGTCATTCTGACCGGCGTGAGATGGTATCTCATTGTAGTTTTGATTTGCATTTCTCTAATGAGCAATAATGTTGAGCATTCTTTCATGAGTTTGTTGGCAATATGTATATCTTCTTTGGAGAAATCTCTATTTAGGTCTTCTGCCCATTTTTGGATTGGGTTGATGTTTTTTTTGTTGTTGTTGTTATTGAGCTGCATGACCTTCTTGTAAATTTTGGAGATTAATCCTTTGTCAGTTGCTTCATTTTCAAATAGTTTCTCCCATTCTGAGGGTTGCGTTTTGGTCTTGTTTGTGGTTTCCTTTGCTGTGAAAAAGTTTTAAGTTTCATTAGGTCCCATTGGTTTATTTTTGTTTTTATTTCCATTTCTCTAGGAGGTGAGTCAAAAAGGATCTTTCTGTAATTTATGTCATAGAGTGTTTTCACTATGTTTTCCTCTAAGTGTTTGATAGTTTCTGGCCTTACATTTAGGTCTATAATCCATTATGGGCTTATTTTTGTGTATGGGGTTAGGCAGTGTTCTAATCTCATACTTTTACATGTACCTGTCCAGTTTTCCCAGCACCACTTATTGAAGAGACTGTCCTTTCTCCACTGTACATTCCTGCCTCCTTTATCAAAGATAAGGTGACCATATGTGCGTCAGTATATTTCTGGGCTTTCTATCCTATTCCATGGATATATATTTCTGTTTTTGTGCCAGTACCATACTGTCTCGATTACTGTAGCTTTGTACTATAGTCTGAAGTCAGGGAGCCTAATTCCTCCAGCTCCATTTTCGTTCTCAAGAGAGCTTTGGCTATTCGGAGTCTTTTGTGTTTCCATACAAATTGTGAAATTTTTGTTCTACTTCTGTGAAAAATGGCAGTCATAATTTGATAGGGATTGCATTGAATCTGTAGATTGCTTTGAGTAGTAGAGTCATTTTCACAATGTTGATCCTTCCAATCCAAGAACATGGTATATCTCTCCATCTATTTGTATCATCTTTAATTACTTTCATCAGTGTCTTATAATTTTCTGCATAAAGGTCTTTTGTCTCCTTAGGTATGTTTATTCCTAAGTGTTTTATTCTTTTCGTTGCAGTGGTAAACGCGAGTGCTTCCTTAAATTCACTTTCGGATTTTTCATCATCAGTGTATAGGAATGCCACAGATTTCTGTGCATTGGTTTTTTTTCCTGCTACTTTACCAAATTCATTGATTAGCTTTAGTAGTTTTCTTGTAGCATCTGTAGGATTCTCTATGTATAGTATCATGTCATCTGCAAACAGTGACAGCTTTACTTCTTCTTTTCCAATTTGGATTCCTTTTATTTCCTTTTATTCTCTGATTGCTAAGGTTAAACCTTCCAAAACTATGTTGAATAAGCGTGGGGAAACTGGGCAAGCTTGTCTTGTTCCTGATCTTAGTGGAAATTGTTTCAGTTTCTCACCATTGAGTACAATGTTGGCTGTAGGTTTCTCATATATGGGCTTTATTATGTTGAGGAATGTTCCCTCTATTACTACTTTCTGCAGGGTTTTTATCATAAATGAGTGTTGAATTTTGTTGGAAGCTTTCTCTGCATCTACTGAGATGACCATATGGTTTTTCTCCTTCTATTTGTTAATATGGCGTATCACGATTGATTTGTGTATATTGAAGAATACTTTAATTCCTGGAATAAACCCCACTTGATCATGGTGTATGATCATTTTAATGTGCTGTTGGATTGTGTTTGCTAGTATTTTGTTGAGGATTTTTGCATATATGTTAATCAGTGATGTTGCCCTGTATTTTTCTTTCCTTGTGACACGTTTGTCTGGTTTTGGTATCAAGGAGATGGTGGCCTCATAGAATGAGTTTGGGAGTGTTCCTCCCTCTGCTATATTTTGGAAGAATTTGAGAAGGACAGGTGTTAGCTCTCCTGTAAATGTTTGGTCCAATTCGCCTGTCAAGCCATCTGGTCCTGGGCTTTGGTTTGTTGGACAATTTTAAATCACAGTTTCAATTTCAGTGCTTGTGATTTGTCTGTTCATATTTTCTATTTCTTCCTGATTCAGTCTCGGCAGTTTGTGCATTTCTAAGAATTTGTCCATTTCTTCCAGGTTGTCCATTTTATTGGCATAGAGTTGCTTGTAGTAATCTCTCATGATCTTTTGTATTTCTGCAGTGTCAGTTGTTACTTCTCCTTTTTCATTTCTAATTCTACTGATATGAGTCTTCTCCATTTTTTTCTTGATGAGTCTGGCTAATGGTTTATCAATTTTGTTTATCTTCTCAAAGAACCAACTTTTCGTTTTATTGATCTTTGCTATCGTTTCCTTCATTTCTTTTTCATTTATTTCTGATTGGATGTTTATGATTTCTTTCCTTCTGCTAACTTTGGAGGTTTTTGTTCTTCTTTCTCTAATTGCTTTAGGTGCAAGTTTAGCTTGTTTATTCGAGATGTTTCCTGTTTCTTAAGGTAGGTTTGTATTGCTATAAACTTCCCCCTTAGAACTGCTTTTGCTGCATCCCATACGTTTTGGGTCGTCGTGTCTCCATTTTCCTTTGTGTCTAGTTATTTTGTGATTTCCTCTTTGATTTCTTCAGTGATCACTTCGTTATTAAGTAGTGTATGGTTTAGCCTCCATGTGCTTGTATTTTTTACAGATCTTTTCCTGTAATTGATATCTAGTCTCATAGCATTGTTGTCAGAAAAGATACTTGATACAATTTCAATTTTCTCAAATTTATCAAGGCTTGATTTGTGACCCAAGATACAATCTATCCTGGAGAACGTTCCATGAGCACATGAGAAAAATGTGTATTCTGTAGTTTTTGGATGGAATGTCCTATAAATATCAATTAAGTCCATCTTGTTTAATGCATCATTTAAAGCTTTTGTTTCCTTATTTATTTTCATTTTGGATGATCTCTCCATTGGGGAAAGTAGGGTGTTAAAGTCCCCTACTATGAATATGTTACTGTCGATTTCTCCTTTATGGCTGTTAGTATTTGTCTTATGTATTGAGGTGCTCCTGTGTTGGGTGCATAAATATTTACTATTGTTATATATCTTCCTGGATGGACCCGTTGATCATTATGTAGTGTCATTCTTTGTCTCTTGCAATAACCTTTATTTTAAAGTCTATTTTGTTTGATATGAGAATTGTTACTCCAGCTTTCTTTTGGTTTCCATTTGCATGGAATATCTTTTTCCATTCCCTCACTTTCAGTCTGGATGTGTCTGTAGGTCTGAAGTGGGTCTCTTGTAGACAGCATATATATGGGTCTTGTTTTTGTATCCATTCAGCTACTCTGTGTCTTTTGGTGGGAGCATTTGATCCATTTACATTTAAGGTAGTTATCAATATATATATTCCTATTCCCATTTTCTTAATTGTTTTGGGTATGTTATTGTAGGTCTTTTCCTTGTCTTGTGTTTTTGCCTAGAGAAGTTTCTTTAGAATTTGTTGTAAAGCTGCTTTGGTGGTTCTTAACTCTCTCAGCTTTTGCTTCTCTGTAAAGATTTTAATTTCTCCATCAAATCTGAATGAGATCCTTGCTCGGTAGAGTAATCTTGGTTGTAGGTTTTTCTCCTTCATCATTTTAAATATGTCCTGCCAGTCCCTTCTGGCTTGCAGAGTTTCTGCTGAAAGATCAGCTGTTAACCTTATGGGGATTCCCTTGTGTGTTATTTGGTGTTTTTCCCTTGCTGCTTTTAATATGTTTTCTTTGTGTTTAATTTTTGGGAATTTGATTAATATGTGTCTTGGCATGTTTCTCCTTGGATTTATCCTGTATGGGAGTCTCTGTGCTTCCTGGACTTGATTAATTATTTCCTTTCCCATATTAGGGAAATTTTCAACTATAATCTCTTCAAATATTTTCTGAGTCCCTTTCGTTTCCTCTTCTTCTTCTGGGACCCCTATAATGAGAATGTCGGTGTGTTTAATGTTGTCCTAGAGGTCTCTGGGACTTTCCTCAGTTCTTTTCATTCTTTTTTCTTTATTCTGCTCAGCAGTAGTTATTCCCAATATTTTATCTTGCAGGTCACTTATCCGTTCTTCTGCCTCAGTTATTCTGCTATTGATCCAATCTAGAGTATTTTACATTTCATTTATTGTGTTGTTCATTGTTGCGTGCTTCCTCTCTAGTTCTTCTAGGTCCTTGTTAAATGTATCTTGCATTTTGTCTATTCTGTTTCCAAGATTTTGGATCACCTTTACTATCATTATTCTGAATTCTTTTTCAGGTAGACTGTGTATTTCCTCTTCATTTGTTAGGTCTGGTGGTTTTTTTTTTTTTACATCTTTATTGTAGTATAATTACTTTACAATGTTGTGTTAGTTTCTGCTTTATAACAAAGTGAATCAGTTATACATATACAGATGTTCCCATATCTCCTCCCTCTTGCGTCTCCCTCCCTCCCACCCTCCCTATGCCACCCGTTCAGTTGGTAACAAAGCACCGAGCTTATCTCCCTGTGCTATGCAGCTGCTTCCCAGTAGCTATCTATTTTACGTTTGGTAGTCTATATATGTCCATGGCAATCTTTCACTTTGTCACAGCTTACCCTTCCCCCTCCCCATATCCTCAAGTCCACTCTCTATTAGGTCTATGTCTTTGTTCCCGTCTTACCCCTAGGTTCTTCATGACATTTTTTTTTCTTAGATTCCATATATATGTGTTAGCATACAGTATTTGTCTTTCTCTTTCTTTTTTTTTAAACATCTCTATTGGAGTATAATTAATTTACAATGGTGTGTTTGTTTCTGCTTTATAACAAAGTGAATCAGTTATACATATACATATGTTCCCATGTCTCTTTCCTCTTGTGTCTCATTCCCTACCACCCTCCATATCCCACCCTTCTAGGTGGTCACACAGCACTGAGCTGATCTCCCTATGCTATGCGGCTGCTTCCCAGTAGCTATCTATTTTACGTATCATAGTGTATATATGTCCAATGCACTCTCTCACTTTGTCACAGCTTACACTTACCCCTCCCCATATCCGCAAGTCCATGGTCTAGTAGGTCTGTGTCTTTATTCCTGTCTTACCCCGAGGTACTTCATGACATTTTTTCCCTTATATTCCATATATATGTGTTAGCATGCGCTATTTGTCTCTCTCTTTCTGACTGACTTCACTCTGTGTGACAGACTCTAGATCCATCCACCTCATTAGAAAGAGCTCAATTTCATTTCTTTTTATTGCTGAGTAATATTCCTTTCTCTATATATGTGCCATATCTTCTTTATCCATTCATCCGATGATGGACACTTAGTTTGTTTCCATCTCCTGGTTATTGAAAGTAGAACTGCAATAAACATTTTGGTACATGACACTTTTAGAATTATGGTTTTCTCAGGTTATATGCCCAGTAGTGGGATTGTTTGGCCATATGATAGTTCTACTTGTAGATTTTAAGGAACCTTCATATTGTTCTCCATAGTGTCTGTACCAATTCACATTCCCACCAGCAGTGCAAGAGTGTTCCCTTTTCTCCACACCCTCTCCAGCATTTATTCTTTCTAGATATTTTGATGATGGCCATTCTGACTGGTGTGAGATGATATCTCATTGTAGTTTTGATTTGCATTTCTCTAATGATTAATGATGTTGAGCATTCTTTCATGTGTTCATTCGCAATCTATATATCTTATTTGGAGAAATGTGTATTTAGGTATTTTGCCCATTTTTGGATTCGGTTTTTTTTGTTGTTGTTGTTATTGTGCAGCATGAGCTGCTTGTAAATTTTGGAGATTAATCTTTTGTCAGTTGCTTCATTTGCAAATATTTTCTCCCATTCTGAGGGTTGTCTTTTGGTCTTGTTTATGGTTTCCTTTGCTGTGCAAATTCTTGGAAGTTTCATTAGGTCCCATTTGTTTATTTTTGTTTTTATTTCCATTTCTCAGGAGGTGGGTCAAAAAGGATCTTGCTGTGATTTATGTCATAGAGCGTTCTGCTTATGTTTCCCTCTAACGGTTTGATAGTTTCTGGCCTTACATTATGTCTTTAATCCATTTTTATCTTATTTTTGTGTCTGGTGTTAGAGATAGTTCTAATCTCATACTTTTACATGTACCTGTGCTGTTTTCTCAGCATCACGTATTGAAGAGGCTTTCCTTTCTCCACTGTATATTCCTGCCTCGTTTATCAAAGTTAAGGTGACAATATGTGTGTGGGCTTATCTCTGGCCTTTGTATCCTGTTCCATTGATCTATCTTTCTGTTTTTGTGCCAGTACCATACTGTCTTGATTATTGTAGCTTTGTAGTATAGCCTGATGTCAGGGAGCCTGATTCTTCCCGCTCCGTTTTTCGTTCTCAAGATTGCTTTGGCTATTCGGGGTCTTTTGTGTTTCCATACAAATTGTGAGATTTTTTGTTCTAGTTCTGTGAAAAATGGCAGTCATTGTTTGATAGGGATTGCACTGAATCTGTAGGTTGCTTTGGGTAATAGAGTCATTTTGACAATATTGATTCTTCCAATCCAAGAACGTGGCATAACTCTTGGTCTATTTGTATCATCTTTAATTTCTTTCTTCAGAGTCTTATAATTTACTGTATACAGGTCTTTTGTCTCCTTAGGTAGGTTAACTCCTAGATATTTTATTCTTTTTGTTTCAGTGATAAATGGGAGTGTTTTCCTAATTTCACTTTCCGATATTTCATCAGTAGTGTATAGGAATGCCAGAGATTTCTGCGCATTAATTTTTTATCCTGCTACTTTACCAAATTCAGTTATTAGTTCTAGTAGTTTTCTGGTAGCATCTTTAGGATTCTCTACATATAATATCATGTCATCTGAAAACAGTGACGGCTTTTCTTCTTCTTTTCCGATTTGGCTTCCTTTATTTCCTTTTCTTCTCTGATTTCTGTGGCTAAAACTTCCAAAACTATGTTGAATATGAGTGGTGACAGTGGACAAGCTTGTTTTGTTCCTGATCTTAGGGGAAATGTTTTCAGTTTTTCACCCTTGAGGACGATGTTGGCTGTGGGTTTGTCATATATGGCCTTTATTATATTGAGGGAAGTTCCCACTGTGCCTACTCTCTGGAGAGCTTTTATCATTAATGTGTTAAATTTTATCGAAATCTTTCTCTGCATGTATTGAGATGATCATATTTTTTTTCTCCTTCAATATGTTAATATGGTATATCACGTTGATTGATTTGCGTATATTGGAGAATCCTTACATTCTTGGAATAAACCACACTTGATCATGGAGTATGATCCTTTTAATGTGCTGTTGCATTCTGTTTGCTAATATATGGTTGAGCATTTTTGCATCTATGTTCATCAGTGATATTGCCCTGTAGTTCTCTTTCTTTGTGACATCCTTTTCTGGTTTTCGTATCAGGGTGATGGTGGCCTTGTAGAATGAGTATAGGAGTGTTCCTCCCTCTGCTATAATTTGGAAGAGTTTGAGAAGGATAGGTGTTAGCTCTTCTTTATATGTTTGATAGAATTCGCCTGTGAAGCCATCGGGTGCTGGGCTTTTGTTTGTTGGATGATTTTTAATCACAGTTTCAATTTCAGTGCTTGTGATTGGTCTGTTCATATTTTCTATTTCTTCCTGATTCAGTCTTGGCAGGTTGTGTATTTCTAAGAGTTTGTCCATTTCTTCCAGGTTGTCCATTTTATTGGCCTAGAGTTGCTTGTAGTAGTCTCTCATAATCTTTTGTATTTCTGCAGTGTCACTTGTTACTTCTCCTTTTTCATTTCTAATTCTATTGATTTGAGTCTTCTCCCATTTTTTTGATGAATCTGGCTAATGGTTTGTCAATTTTGTTTATCTTCTCAAAGAACTAGCTTTTAGTTTTATTGGTCTTTGCTATTGTTTCCTTCACTTCTTTTTCATTTATTTCTGATCTGATGTTTATGATTTCTTTCCCTCAGCTAACTTTGGGGTTTTTTGGTTCTTCTTGCTCTAATTGCTTTAGCTGCACAGTTAGCTTGTTTATTCGAGATGTTTCCTGTTTCTTAAGGTAGGATTTTATTGCTGTAAACTTCCCTCTTAGAAATGTTTTTGCTGCATGCCATAGGTTTTTGGTCGTCGTTTCTCCATTGTCATTTGTTTCTAGGTATTTTTTGATTTGCTTTTTGATTTCTTCAGTGATCACTTTGTTATTAAGTAATCTATTGTTTAGCCTCCATATTTTTGTATTTTTTACAGATGTTTTCCTGTAATTGCTATCTAGTCTCATAATGTTGCTGTCAGAAAAGATACTTGATACAATTTCAATTTTCTGAAATTAACCAAGCCTTGATTTGTGACCCAAGATATGATCTATTCTGGAGAATGTTCCACGAGCACTTTAGAAAAATATGTATTGTGTTGTTTTTGGATGGAATGTCCTATAAATATCAATTAAGTTCATCTTGTTTAATGTATCATTTAAAGCTTGTGTTTTCTTATTTATTTTCATTTTGGATGATCTGTCCATTGGTGAAAGTGGGGTGTTAAAATCCCCTAGTATGAATGTGTTACTGTCAATTTCCCCTTTTATGGCTGTTAGTATTTCCCTTATGTATTGAGGTGATGCTATGTTGGGTGCATAAATATTTACAATTGTTTTATCTTCTTCGTGGATCAATCCCTTGATCATTATGTAGTGTCCTTCTTTTTCTCTTCTAATAGTCTTTATTTTAAAGTCTGTTTTTCCTGATATGAGAATTGCTACTCCAGCTTTTGTTTGGTTTCTATTTACATGGAATATCTTTTCCCATCCCCTCACTTTCAGTCTGTATGTGTCTGTAGGTCTGAAATGGGTCTCTTGTAGACCGCATGTATATGGGTCTTGTTTTTGTATCCATTCAGCCACTCTGTGTCTTTTGGTGGGAGCATTTAATGCATTTACATTTAAGGTAATTATATATGTATATATGTTCCTATTCCCATTTTCTTAATTGTTTTGGGTTTGTTGTTGTAGGTCTTTTCCTTGTCTTGTGTTTCTTGCCTAGGGAATTTCCTTTAGCATTTGTTGTGAAGCTGGATTGGTTGTGCTGAACTCTCTCAGCTTTTGCTTGCCTGTAAAGGTTTTAATTTCTCCATCAAATCTGAATGAGATCCTTGCTCGGTAGAGTAATCTTGGTTGTAGGTTTTTCTCCTTCATCACTTTAAATATGTCCTGCCAGTCCCTTCTGGCTTGCAGAGTTTCTGCTGAAAAATAACCTTATGGGGTTAACCTTATGGGGATTCCCTTGTGTGTTATTTGTTGTTTTTCCCTTGCTGCTTTTAATATAATTTCTTTGTATTTAATTTTTGACAGTTTGATTAATATGTGTCTTGGCACGTTTCTCCTTGGATTTATCCTGTATGGGACTCTCTGTTCTTCCTTCACTTGACTAATTATTTCCTTTCCCATGTTAGGGAAGTTTTCATCTATAATCTCTTCAAATATTTTCTCAGTCCCTTTCTTTTTCTCTTCTTCTTCTGGAATCCCTATAATTTGAATGTTGATGTGTTTAATGTTGTCCCAGAGGTTTCTGAGGCTTTCCTCAATTCTTTTCATTCTTTTTTCTTTATTCTGCTCTGCAGTAGTTATTTCCACTGTTTTTTCTTCCAGGTCACTTATCCATTCTTCTGTCTTAGTTATTCTGCTTTTGATCCCATCTAGAGTATTTTTAATTTGATTTATTTTGTTGTTCATCACTGCTTTTTTCCTCTTTACTTCTTCTATGTCCTTGTTAAATGTTTCTTCCATTTTCTCTATTCTATTTCCAAGATTTTGGATCATCTTTACTATCATTATTCTGAATTCTTTTTCAGGTAGACTGCCTATTTAACTCGTCATTTGCTAGGTCTGGTGGGTTTTTATCTTGCTCCTTCATCTGTTGTGTGTTTTTATGTCTTCTTATTTTGCTTATCTTACGGTGTTTGGGGTCTCCTTTTTGCAGGCTGCAGCTTCGTAGTTCCCATTATTTTTGGTGTCAGTCCCCAGTGGCTAAAGTTGGTTCAGTTGGTTGTGTAGGCTTCCTGGTGGAGGGGACTAGTGCTATGTTCTGGTATATGAGGCTGGATCTTGTCTTTCTGGTGGGCAGGTCCACGTCTGGTGTTGTGTTTTGGGGTGTCTGTGGACTTATTATGATTTTTGGCATCCTCTCTGCTAATGCGTGGTGTTGTGTTCCTGTGTTGCTTGTTTTTTGGCATAAAGTGTCCATCACTGTTTCTTGCTGCTCGTTGAGTGAAGCTTGGTGCTGGTGTTGAGATGGAGATCTCTGGAAGATTTTTGCTGTTTGATATTATGTGGAGTTGGGTGGTCTCTTGTGGACCAGTGTCCTGAATTTGACTCTCCCCCTTCAGAGGCACAGCACTGACTCCTGGCTGCAGCACCAAGAGCCATTCATCCGCACGGCTCAGAATAAAAGGGAGAAAAATTAGAAAGAAAGAAGGAAAGAAAGAGGATAAAATAAAATAAAATAAAGTAAGAAACAAGTAAAATAAACCTCTTAAAATAAATATAATTATTAAGAAAACAATTTTAAAAAAACACATGGAGAGAACCTTAGGACAAATGGTGAAAGCAAAGCTATACAGACAAAATCTCACACAGAAGCATAGACATACACACTCACAAAAATAGGAAAAGGGGAAAAAATAATAAATCTTGCTCTTAAAGTGCACGTCCTCAATTTGGGATGATTCGTTGTCTATTCAGGTATTACACCGATGCAGGGTATATCAAGTTGATTGTGGACATTTAGTCCACTGCTCCTGAGGCTGCTGAGAGAAACTTCCCTTTCTCTTCTTTGTTCGCCCAGCTCCCATTGCTCACCTTTGGATTTGGCCCCGTTTGTGCGTGTAGGTCGCCGGAGGGCATCTGTTCTTCGCTGAGACAAGATGGAGTTAAAGGAGCAGCTGATTCATGGGCTCCAGCTCACTCAGGCCAGAGGGAGGGAGAGACACAGCGTGTGGGGTGAGCCTGTGGTGGCAGAGGCCAGCAGGACTTTTCACCAGCCTGAGGCACACCGTGCGTTCTCCCGGGGAAGTTGTCCCTGGGTCCCGGGACCCTGGCAGTGGCAGGCTGCACAGGCTCCCCAGAAGGGTGGTTTGGATAGTGACGTGTGCTCGCACACAGGCTTCTTGGTGGCGGCAGCAGCATCCTTAGCATCTCATGCCCTTCTCTGTGGTCCACGCTGACACCTGCAGCTCATCCCCGTGTCTGAAGCTCCTTTAAGCAGCGCTCTTAATCCCCTCTCCTCGCGCACCAGGAAACAAAGAGAGAAGAAAAAGTCTCTTGCCTCTTCGGCAGGTCCAGACGTTTCCCCCCACTCCCTCCCTGCTAGCTGTGGTGCACTAACCCCTTCAGGTTGTGTTCACGCCCCCAGTCCTCTCCCTGCGATCCAACCGAAGCCCGAGCCTCAGCTCCCAGCCCCAGCCCGTCCCGGCGGGTGAGCAGACAAGCCTCTTGGGCTGGTGAGTGCCAGTGAGCACTGATCCTCTGTGCGGGAATCTCTCCGCTTTGCCCTCTGCACTGGTGCTGTGCACTCCTCCGTGTCTCTGAAGCTTCCCCCCTCCGCCACCCACAGTCTCCGCCTGTGAAGGGGCTTCCTAGTGTGTGGAAACCTTTCCTCCTTCACAGCTCCCTCCCACTTGTGCAGGTCCCATCCCTATTCTCTTGTCTCTCTTTATTCTTTTTTCTTTTTCCCTACTCAGGTACTTGGGGATTTTCTTGCCTTTTGGGAGGTCTGAGGTCTTCTGCCAGCATTCAGTGGGTGTTCTGTAGGAGTTATTCCACGTGTAGATGTATTTCTGATGTATCTGTGGGGAGGAAGTTGATTTCCGCGTCTTACACTTCTGCCATCTTCCCCCTCTCCCTCCCATAGTTTATTTAGTCATTCATCCACTGAAGGTCACTTGGCCTGTTTCCAGTTTTTGGCTATTATGAATAAAACTGCTGTGAAACATTCATGTACAGGTTTTGGCATGAACATACGTCCTCATTTTTCTGGGATGAATGTTTCTGTGTATAATTGCTGGGTCATATAGTAGTTGCATGTTTAGCTTTTTAAGAAACTGTTTTACAGAGTAGCTGCAACATTTTACATTTCCATCAGCAAATATATGAATGATCCAGTTTCTCTGCATCTCCTCCAGCATTCAGTGTTATCACTATTTTTTTTATTTTAACCATTCTGATATACGTGTACTAATATCTCACTGCAGTCTTAATTTGCATTTCTCTGATGCCTAATGATTATGAACATCTTTCCATGTGCTATTTAATGATCTGTATATTCTCTTTAATGAATGTCTATTCATGTCTTTTGTCCATGTTCTATTTTGATCACTTGGGGTTTTTTTTCTACTTTTGAGTTTTGAAATTTTTTATATTTTCTAGACACTAGACTTTTGTTGGGTATGTGGTTTGCAAATATTTTTTCTTACTCTTTAGCTTGCCTTTATATCCTCTATTTTTAATTTTTTTGAGGAACCTCCATACTATTTTTTCCATGGTGCCTGTACCAATTTATATTCCCCCCAAAAGAGTAGACTTTTCCTCACATTCTTGCCAAAATTTATTATTTCCTGTCTTTTTAACCATAGCTATTCTGACAGATTTGGGTAGATATAGTAGTTTTGATGTGCATTAGATGATGATTAGTGATTTTGAACATCTTTTCATGTGCCTGTTGGCCACCTGTATGTCTTCTTTTGTAAAATGTCTATTCAATTCCTCTGCCATTTTTTGTTTAGGCTGATTTTTAAAATACTTAGTTGAATAATCTCTTTATGTATCTTAGATATTAACCCCTTATCATACGTCATATTTGTATATATCTTTTCCTATTGTAGTTTTTTTTGTGTGTGGGTGATTTCCTTCACTGTGCAAAAGATTTTAAGTTTGCTTAGCTCTCATTTATTTTTTGTTTTCCTTGCCCAAGGAGACATATTGAATAAAATATTGCTAAAACATGTCAATGAGTATACTGTCTATGCTTTCTTTTAAGATTTTTATGGTTTCCAGTCTTATACTTAGGCCTGTAATCCAATTTGTGTTTGTTTTTGAAGATGGTTTGAGAAAATGTTCTAATCTCATTCTTTTGTATGCAGCTGTCTAGTTTTCCCAACACTGCTTGGTGAAGATACTGTCATTTCCCCATTGTACATTATTGCCTCCTTTGTCAGAGAGTGACCATATATGCATAGACTTATTTCTGGGCTCTCTTTTCTGTTCCTTTGAGCTGTGTGTCTGTTTTGAACAAGTAGCATACTCTTTTGTTTATTTTAACTTTGTAGAATAGTCTGAAGTCAGGAAACATGGTATCTGCAGCTTTGTTCTTTTTTCTCAAGACTGTTTGGCAATTCGGGGTCTTCTGTGGTTCCATATAAATTATGGGATTATTTGTTCTAGTTCTGTGAAAAATGCCATGGGTATTTTGATATGGATTGCATTAAATATTTTGGGTAGTTTTGGGTAGTATGGCCATTTTAACATTATTTCTTCTAATCCATGCACACCAGATGTTTCCATTTATTTGTGTCATCTCAATTTCCTTCTAAAATATCTTATAGTTTTCAAAGTATAGGTATTTAACCTCCTTGTTTTTTCAATTTTTCAGCTCAATGTAGCACTAATATGTGGATAAACATTGAAAACATCATGCCACATGAAAAATGCCAGGCACAAAAGACCACCTATTATATGATTCTGTTCATTCCAAATGTCCAAAATAAACAAATACATAGAGATAGAAAGTAAATTAGTGGTTGCAGAGTCTGAGGAAAGAAGAAATGGGGAGTGATAGATAATGGGTATTGAGTTTCTTTTTGTAGTAATTAAATGTGCTGAAATTCAGTACATTTTCAGTGAAAATTTAGTATATTTACAATATGCTTGCACCATATTATAAATATACTAAAAATCACTGAATTGTATAATTTAAATGGTACATAGATTATATTTCAATTAACAAAAATATGGAACTGGAGACTTCTGCTTCTGGAAAAATGCAGTAGACTATTTTCCACATTCCTCCCATTAAATACAACAAAAAATCTTGGATGCTATACATAAAACCACTATTAAAAGATCCTGAAAGATGAAGAGAAGTTAAACCAGCCAAGGATGACCTGTAGGTGAGTTTTGGGGTTTCCTTTTTTGCCTTATATATCCCAGATGTAGACTGTGACAACATCAAAGGAAACAGACAAAGGACCCCCAACAAAACCCTGTTATCTCTAGACAAGGTACCAGGAAAGGGGCAGCCTAGAATAACACAAAAGTTCGAATGATAACTGTAGTCCACCAAAACAACCCCAATAAACTGTGCTGTTACACTCACCCATGCAAGCAAAGACCAAGTTGGGAGTGTAGAATTCCACCCTCATGAGTGTATAGTGAAAAATTCCAGCACTCTTTCTTTTTTTTTTTTTTTTTTTTCTTTTTGCGGTATGCAGGCCTCTCACTGTTGTGGCCTCTCCCGTTGCGGCGCACAGGCTCCGGATGCGCAGGCCCAGCGGCCATGGCTCACGGGCCCAGCCGCTCCGCGGCAGATGGGATCCTCCCAGACCGGGGCACGAACCCGTATCCCCTGCATCGGCAGGCGGACTCTTAACCACTGCGCCACCAGGGAGGCCCTCCAGCACTCTTTCTAATGCTGTATCAGAGGAAGCAAGAAGGGAGCCAAGACTTTTATCCTAATTGACTGAATGTAAGAGGCCCCTCACAGTGTTAGGGAAGACAGTGAGAGAAACCTAATTATAAGTTAAGTGTTCTCCTTTACATGGGGTTGATACAAGAGCATGCCTTGTGGAGAGTCATGACTCTCATCATCACCCACTGGTTATAAGGCCAGTCTCATTGTAGTCAGTGGATACCATGTGGTGAGAGAGAACTCCTATCACCACCAAGCACTAATGAGGACCATCCGTTTATGTCTACAAAGGTAGATATGGGAACTTGGACTTCTTCAATCTCCAAATAGCAGTAACAAATTGGCATCCCCATTCCCCTGACAAGCAGTGTCAAAGAAAGCCAACTATAATATAATGTTTAAATAGTTTTGCACTATTATAACAAACATAATATGAAAATATCCATCACAACATCCATTGAAAATATCAATTGAAAATTATTTGCCATACCAAGAAGGAAGACAATAATAATTTGAATGAGAAAAGAAAATCAACAGATGCTAACACTGAGATAAGATATCAGAGATGTGAGAATTATCAGAAAAGGATTATACAGCAGACATTATAACAAAATTTCAAAGAGCAGTTATAAACACCCTTCAAAAAGTAAACAATAGAAAGCCACAGCCAAGAAATAATCAGCAAAAAAAAAAGAAAAGAAATAAAAATTGGAAAGAAAAATATTTTTTAATTTTTCCTTTTTTTCTTTTTTTAAAATTTATTTTATATTGTATGTAGTTGATTTACAATGTTGTGTTAGTTTCAGGTGTACAGCAAAGTGATTCAGTTATACATATACATATATTTATTTTTTCAGATTCTTTTCTCATATAGGTTATTACAGAGTATTGAGTGGAGTGTCCTGTGTTATACAGCACGTCCTTGTTGATTATCTATTTTACATATAGTAGTGTGCATATGTTTATTCCAAACTCAATTTATCCATCCCCTCCCATGTTTCCCCTTTGGTAATCATAAGTTTGTTTTCAAAGTCTGTGAGTCTGTTTCTGTTTTGTAAATAAGCTCATTTGTATTATTGTTTTTAGATTACACATATAAGTGATATCATGTGATATTTGCCTTTCTCTGTCTGACTTATGTCACTTAGTCTGATAATCTCTAGGTACATCCATGTTGCTGAAAATAGCATTATTTCATTATTTTTTATGGCTGAGTAATACTCCATTGAAAATACATACCACATCTTCTTTATCCATTCATCTGCTCAGACCTAGAGGAAAAAAATATTGAATGAAAGATTTCTCATGAGAAATCATGGAAGCTAGAATTAAAAGGCACAATATATTTCATGAGCAAAAAGAAAATAACTGTCAACCCAGAATCCTATATCCTTCATAAGTGAAGAGGAATTCAATACATTTTCAGAAGAAGGGAAAGTAAGAGAATATGTTACCAGTAGACCTACCATAAAAATGGTCAAAGGACATTCTATGAACAGAAAATAAACATATTAGTGATTTCCAGGAGTTAAATATGGGGGGAAAGGAAAGAAATGATGGTAACTCTACATAGGCAAATAGAAGGCATCCAGGTTCCAGTCCAGCATGTAAGGAACTTTGATGTCATTGCTCTTGTCCTCACAAAAAGTAAAAGCTAAGCAAACTGAAAATAGACAACCCTTTGATACATCAGAGAAGTGTGTTTGTATGGATAATCATAGCCCTCCAAATTAGGAGGAGAGACAGGCAGACACACAGAAGTACAACTTACCAGGGTAGAAACCCAGGAGAAAAAACCTCTGCAGAAACCAGTACCAAGGTAGCAAAACTTAAGCTACAGTTGACAAATTGAAGGAAGCTCAGTGTGGGCAATTTTGAGATTTCAAAACTCCATCAGGGTCCAGCTTTAGAGAGGTCCCACACATTTGTTGGTTTCACCTTCAGCAGCCCTATCAGGTTCTCACAGAGAAGAATAGGAAACAAATCCTGTGCTCCTGGCAAGGTGAGGGGAAAAGCAGCCATTTTGAAGTATATGCTGAATATTCCATTCTTTTTACCTAAGCCTTCTCTCAAGTGAACTGTTTTACCAGAACCTAGCATACTGGGGTATTAACAGAGTTTAATTTTCCTATTCAGGTTTTAACAGAGTTTAATTTTCCTAAAGAGAAATACCCAACTCCAGCCCCTTCTGGCTTTCTACATGGGATAAGAAAAGTACCAAATTCCAGGCCCCTCTAGCTTTCCTATGTCATCAAAGTTATAAAAAACTAAGTACCATGCTTCCCTGGTGACATAGTGGTTGAGAGTCCGCTTGCTGATGCAGGGGACGTGGGTTCGTGCCCCGGTCCAGGAAGATCCCACATGCCACAGAGCGGCTGGGCCCGTGAGCCATGGCTGCTGAGCCTGCACGTCTGGAGCCTGTGCTCTGCAATGGGATAGGCCACAACAGTGAGAGGCCCGTGTACCACAAAAACAAAGCAAAACAAAACAAAACAAAAAAACTAAGTACCTGCAAAGTTCTTAGTCCAGGGGCACTAAAAGATTGACACCAAATGAAAGAACTATAGAATATTTTTCTCTTCCCCCAAATCAGCAGGACTCCTGTGTAATCATAGGGAGTTAAAACTGATAGAACTGCACATTGTAAGCCTTATTTAGGAAGAAATCTCTAGGTAAAAGTAAAAATAACAAATGCCAAAAAATATATAAGACATGAGAGGAAATTTTAATATCTAACACTACTACAAACACTAAACACAGACTAACTTCCAGCCAGATAAACATAAAACCTCACACTAAAATTCTATTTACTTCAGTTCCTTTTGCCTAGTATGTAGTGCATTGTTTTATACAAAAATTGGAAGGCATATTAAAGATAAAATATATAGTTTTAAAATATTTAAAATATATAAAAAGATAAAATATATAGTTTTAAAAGCTTGAGCAAGCATCAGAACCAGACTCATATATGACAGATATTGGAAATATCTGGTAGTTGAAAGGATTAAAAAAGACCCACTGATATGCTGCTTATAAGAAATGCACTTCAGAGCTAATGACACACACAGACTGAGAGTGAGGAGATGAAAAAGAAAGTTAATACAAGTGGAAATGGCAAGGAATCTTGGGGTAACAAAACTCATACCAGGCAAAATATAAGGTAAACCCCCTACAAGAAAACCTTTAAGTTGCAAACTTTCGAAGATGTGAATGTGCATTTGCTTGTCCGATCACATAAGTTAGTTCATGTGTCTGGCATATATTGTCACATGAGTGCAGCCTCTACAAGGGGTTGTGCTTTTGTGTATGGTGCAGTAGTGTATAGAGTACAGTAGTCAAGTACCTTTATTTCAAGCCAAGGATGTCTGGAAGCAAGCATAAAAGCAGCAGTGATGTAGCTGGGAAAAGAACAGAGAACAACAGAAAAACAAAGTAAAAATAGAAATATACTTTAAAAAATAAAAATAAAAAATATACTATAAAACACGAAGATTCCAAAAGACTTTAGTCTTTGGAATTAAAAGAAAAATACTAAAACTTCAACAACAGCAAAAACCCGTAACCGACAACAGAATGAGTCAAAACATAATAAAAATAATAGCAATAATTATGTTTTCCTGGGGTCTCAGTTGTTAGTGTCCTTGCACATGCCCTGAGCCACAGCCCACCTCTGCCTCCGCAAGAGGCCCTCCCCTGCCTCTGGGCTGGTCTCTGGACGTGTGTGAGCCCTGTGGGGAGCACTCAGACTCTGATCTGGCACAATTCCTGCGTGTGCTTATCCCCAAAGTCCACAGCTGCCAGAGCTAAACTAGACTGTTTTCATTTGTGGGAACACTCATTGTCTACTCAGATATTCCATAGACGCAGGGTCTACCTAGCTGATCATGGGGATTTAATTTCTAGCTTGTGCAGCTGATGGAAAGATTTTTAATCCTCTTCCTTTGTCGCCCCATCCCTGGGGTTCAGCTTTGGTTTTATACCCACCTCTACATGTGGTCCTCCCACAGGAGTCTGGTCCTGAGGCTGCCTTGGAGGTGTTGCGTCTGCCCCAGTGAGAACAGGGTGCAGAGGTGGTATGACTGCTTGGATCGAAGGAGCCCCAGTCGTGCCAAATGTGCAGGGAAGCTGGAGGTCACGGGCACAAGAGATATGGCCCTAGTGAGGGCCTTTTCTGGCGCCTGGCGTAAGGCGCATGAGGGCCAGCCCTAGCTGGGCTTTTTCTGGTGCCAGGCAGCAGGCACGCAAAGCCAGCCCTGAGAGGGCTTATTTTTTATTGCCCAGCGACCAGCGTGTGAGGGTCAGCGCTGAGAGGGATTCCTTTATCGTCCATCGGCAGGCGCTGGTGTGTGGGGAGAGAGAGGCTACAGTAGTGGCTCCACCCACTGCAAGTAACTCAGCAGTAGCACCTTGCTTCCATGACAGTCCTGTCTTCCCCCGTAGGTATTCCTTGCTGTGGATTTCCTCCCAGTCACCTCAGACTGTCTTCCCACAGCCAGTAGCAGTTCTTGCCCGGGACTGTTCTCCAATCCCCACACTCCAGCTCCCAGCTTCCTTGCACACCTGTGAACACACCTCTCCGTCCGGAGCATATAGGGCCGTGGTACGGACCATCTGTGTAGTTCTCACTCTGTCCCATCTGCCACAGATAGGCCACTTCACCCTCCTCTGACAGCCTCAAATGCTTCACTTCTGTCCCAAGTGATTTCCACATTGGAGAGGGCGTTTCCCCAGATTCGGGAATCTCTCCTGTTTCAGCTCCCTTGTCCCAGGGTACAGGTCTTGTCTTGCTTCCTCTCCTTCTCCTTTTCCCTTCTTTTTTTTCATCCTACCCAGTTATGCAGGGAACTTTATAGTTCTTTCCACTGTCCAAGGACTCCTGCTAGTGTTCAGCCAGTGTTCTGTGAGAATTGTTGCATCTATAGATGTATTCCTGATACATCCGTGGAGAGAGCTGAACTCCACGTCTTCCTACTCCTCCGCCATCTTAACTTCTTGTGTGTCTTAAAAAATATTTTCACAATAGATTCTTGAGTAAAAAATAGCGGGTTGTGGCAATATTCTATGTGGATATATGGATATTTTATTGTGGTAAGATATACTTATAAAAATTACCATTTTAACTATTTTTAAGTGGACAGTTCAGTAGCACTAAGTATATTCACATTGTTGGGCAACTATGACTATCATCCATCTCCAGAACCCTTTTTTTCTTTCTTTCTTTATTGTTTTTTTTTATTGTTGATTGACATTTTTTTTTCAATTTTTAAATTTTTTTTTTATTTTTTATTTATTTTTTAAAATTAGTTTCTGCTTTATAACAAAGTGAATCAGTCATACATATACATCTGTTCCTAGATCCCTTCCCTCATGCATCTCCCTCCCTCCCACCCTCCCCATCCCACCCCTCCAGGCGGTCACAAAGCACTGAGCTGATCTCCCTGTGCTCTGCGGCTGCTTCCCACTATCTACCTACCTTACGTTTGGTAGTGTATATATGTCCATGCCTCTCTTTCGCTTTGTCACAGCTTACCTTTCCCCCTCCCCATATCCTCAAGTCCATTCTCAAGTAGGTCTGTGTCTTTATTCCTGTTTTACCCCTAGGTTCTTCATGACATTTTTTTTAAAATTCCATATATATGTGTTAGCATACGGTAATTTTTAATGGCTATACGCCTTTTATAGTTATTTTAAAATATTGACTATATTTCCTGTACTCTACAATATATTCTTGTAGGTTACTTATTATTTTATACATAGTAGTTTGTGTCTTTTATCACCTACCTCTATTTTGTCCCTCCCCACTTCGCTCTTTCCTCTGCTAACCACTAGTTTTTCTCCATATCTGTGAGTCTGCATCTTTTCAAAATATTCACTAGTTTGTTATATTTCTTAGATTTCATGTATACGTGATACCATACAGTATTTGTCTTTCTCTGTATGACTTGTTTCATTTAGAATAATGCCCTCCAAGGCCATCCATGTTGCCGCAAATGGCAATATTTCATCCCTTTTTATGGATGAGTAATATTCTAATATATATATATATATATATATATATATATATATATATATATATATATATATATATATATATATATATATATATATATATATATACCACATCTCCTTTACCCATTCATCTGTTGATGGACACTTAGGTTACTTCCATATCTTGGCTACTGTGAATAATATTTCTATGACACTGGGGCGCATATTCCTTTTTCAGTTAATGTTTTTATTTTCTTATATATATATACACAAGAATGGAATTACTGGATAATAATTTTATTTTTAGTGTTTTAAGGACCACCATACTTTTTTCCACAGTGAGTGACTGCACCAATTTACATTCCCACCAACAGTGTACAAGGATTTTGATTTCTCCATATCCTTGCCAACAATTTGTTATTTATGGCCTTTTTGATGGTAGCCATTCTGGCAAGTATGAAGGTATATCTCATTGTGGTTGTGATTGCATTTCCCTGTTGATTAGAGATGTTAAGCATCTTTACATGTGCCAGTTAGCCATCCTTATGTCTTCTTGGGAAAAACATCTATTCAGGTCTTCTGCTCATTTTTAATAAGGTTGTTAGTTTTTTTCATGTTGAGTTTTATGTCCTGTTTATATATTTTGGATATTAACCTCTTATTTGTCATATCATTTGCAAAGTATTTTCTCCCAGTACTTATATTGTGTTTTCATTCTGTCAGTGTTTTCCTTTGCTGTGAAAAAGCTTTTAAGTTTAATTCAGCCCCATTTGATTATTTTTGCCTTTGTTTCCTTTGACTTAGGAGATAGATTCTCCCAAAATATTACTATGATTTATGTCAAAGGGTGTTCTGTTATGTTTCTAATAGGATTTTCATGGTTACCAGTTGTACATTTAGGTTTTTAAGCCATTTTGCCTTTATTTCTGTATATGGTGTGTGAAAATATTCTAATTTATTTTTTTACATGTAGCTGTCCAGTTTTCCTAGCACCACTTGTTAGAGACTGTTATTTCTCTATTGTATATTCTTGTCTCCTTTGTCATAGATTAATTGACCATAAGTGTGTGGATTTCTTTCTGGGCTCTCTATTTTGTTCCACTGATCTATGTGTCCATTTTTGTGCCAGTACCATACTGTTTAGCTTACTGTAGCTTTGTGGTATAGTCTGAAGTCAGGACGTGTGATTCCTCCAGCTCTGATCTTCTTTATCAAGATCGTTTTGGCTATTCATGGTCTTTGTGTTTTCATATAAACTTTAGGATTATTTCTTCTAGTTCTGTGGAAAATGCCATTACTATTTTGATAGGAATTGCGTTGAATCTGTTGAATGCTTTGAATAGTATTGTCATTTTAATAATATTAATTCTTCCAATTCATGAACACAGTGAATCTTTCCATCTGTTTGTGTCATCTTCAGTTTCTTTCATCAGTGTCTCATTGTTTTCTGAGTACAGTTTTATACACTAGAAGGAATCAATAGTAGACTAAATGTATAGAGGAACAGATTAGTGAGCTGGAAGACAGAGTGGTAGAAATCACTGATTCTGAACAAAAAACCAAAATACAATGGAAAGAAATGATGACAGTTTGAGACATCTGGGATAACATCAAATGCATTAATATTCACATGATAGAGTTCACAGATGGAGAAGAGAGAAAGTTGCTGAAAAATATGTTTGAAGCCATAACAGCTAAAAAATTCCCTATGGTGGGAAAGAAATGGACATCCAAGTTCAGGAAGATAAGATAGCACCAATCAGGATTGACCCAAAGAGGATCACACCAAGACACATTGTTATTAAAATGGAAAAAAATAAGGATAAAGGGGGAATATTCAAAGCAGCAAGGGAAAAGCAACAAGTTACATACAAGGGAACTCCCATAAGGCTATCAGCTGTCTTTTCAGCAGAAACTCTGCAGGCCAGAAGGGATTGGTAGGATATATTTAAAGTGATGAAAGGGAGAAATCTACAATCAAGAATGCTCTATCCAGCAAAACTCATAATTGGAGTTGATGGAGGTATCAAAATTTTACAGACAAACAAAAGCTGAAAGAGTTCAGCACCATCAACCCACCTTTACAAGAAATGTTAAAGGAATGTCTAAGTGAAAATGAAAAGGCCACAACTAGATATATGAAAATTATGAAGGGATAAAACTCATCAGTAAAGGAAAATATTTAGCAAAAATAGTAAATCAACTACACACAAAGCTAGTCAGAAGATTAAAAGACAAGATTAGTAAAATCACCTATACCCACAATAAGCAGTTAAAGGATACACAAAACAATTAGATTTAAAATATGATTTCAAATCATGTGGGAAGGTTAGTGCAAATGCAGGGTTGTTGAAATGCATTTGAAATTAAGCAATCGGCAACTTAAACACATAGGTATATGGATTGCTATATATAAACCTTATGGTAACCACAAACCAAAAATCTATGATAAACATTAGCTGGGGGGGGGGCAGAGTCAAGGTGGTGGAGTAGGAGGATTCAGAGATGGTGTCTCCTCACAACTGGGACCCTTGTTGGGGGTCCTTGGACACTTAGTGAGATGGGAGGAATCCCCAAGTGACCTGGTAGAATGTGGGAGGGAAAGAGGGAGGAAAAAAAATGGAGGTGGGAAGGGACAAGGGACCCTGAGGGGATGTGGGGGAAGGGAGAGGTTCCCTTGCTCAGAGGGGCCCACACATGTTGGGTGGATCAGTGGGGATGGAGAGGGACCTTGGGGAGCTTGGGGGATCAGAAGGGAGCACAGCCAGCATCTCCCACTCCTTCTTGGGCCTCGGGGGTCTTCTGGGGTCCCATACCTGAACACACAGCCCCTGGGGCCCTCTCCGGCCACATGGGTCCCAGGGCCTGAGACCCACCTTCCACCACCCCACCAAGGCCTCTTCCAGCTAGATGGTTCCTGGGCCTGAGCCCCGCCCCAGTCAAGGCCTCCTCCACCATGCAGGTCCCAGCAGACATGAGTACCACACACCACAAGGCCTCTGTGGGCCACCCGGGTCCCTACCCTGAACTCTCCCTCTGCCAAAACCTACTCTGACCACACGGGTCTTGGCAGCCAGAGTGCTGTCCCAGACAGGGCCACTTCTGACCATGTGGGTCCAGGCAGGCTGAGCGCTGCTCCTCTCCAAAACCTCCTCCAGCTATGCTGGCCTCTGAGGTTGTACTTGTGGAGGCCTTTGCCCCAGCTGACCTGCATGGGCACGTGTGCTGTAGGCCAGCTAAAGAAATAGATGCTGGTGAGAGGAAATCACGCAGAGGTGGGGCTGACACAGCAAGTCCAGAGACCTACCTAGAGGTCTTGGATGCCTACTGGGGAGGTGGGGGTAGGCTGTAGCTCACCACTGGGGGTAAAGACACTGAGAGAGGAGGCACCAGGGAATATTTATTCTTTTATTTTCTTAATTATTTTTTTCAATTTTTATTTATCTTTTATTTGTATTCTTTTTTCTTTATTTTAATTTTTATTTTTATTTTATTTTGCTGTTGTTTTGTTATTTCATTTTTACTGTTATTTTTTTCTAATATATTTTTTATTTTTCTAATTTTATTTTATTTTTTCTTCTTTGTTATTGTTCTGCTCTGTTCTGTGTGTTGCTTTTTTTTTTTTTTTTGCCACAACTTGCAGCTTGCAGAGTCTTGGTTCCCAGGCCAGGGACTGGGCCTGAGCTCCTGTGGTGGGAGCGCTAAGTCAAAGCTGTTAGACTAACAAAGAACTTCAGGTCCCAGGGAATATTAATCGGTGTGAAATTCCCCAGAGGTGCTCGTCTCATCACCAACACCTGACTCCACCCACTGACTGCAAACTACAGTGCTGGTTGCCTCAGGCAAAATAACCAGCAAAACAGGAATACAACACCACACATTAAAAAAATGATATGACAAAAAATATGTTACAGGTGAAGGAGCAAGGTAAAAACCAAGAAGACCAAATAAATGAAGAGAAAATAAGCAATGTACATGAAAAAGAACTCAGAGTAGTGATAGTAAAGATATCCAAAATCTCAGAAATAGAACTGAGGCACGGATCAAGAAGATACAAGAAATGTTTAACAAGGACATAGAAGAACTAAAGAACAAACAGTGATGAACAACACAATAACTGAAATGAAAAATACAAGAGAAGGAATCAATAGCAGAATAGCAGGAGAGTAGAATGAATATGTGAGCTGGAAGATAGAGTGGTGGAAATAACTGCTGAGGAGCAGAATAAAGAAAAAAGAATGAAAAGAAACGAGGACAGATTCAGACACTTCTGGGACAACATTAAATGCAGCAACATTTGAATTGTACAGGGCCCAGAAGAAGAAGAGAAAGAGAAAGAGCCTGAGATAATATTTCAAGAGATTATAGTCAAAAACCTCCCTAACATGGGAAAAGAAATAGCCACCCAAGTACAGGAAGCAGAGTGTCCCATACAGGACAAACCCAAAGAGAAACATGCTGAGACACATATTAACCAAACTAATAAAAACTAAATTCAAAGAAAAAATATTAAAAGCAGCAAGGGAGAAATGTCTATTTAGGTCTTCTGCCCATTTTTGGATTGGGTTGTTTGTTTTATGTTGTTGTTGTTATTGAGCTGCATGAGCTGCCTGTAAATTTTGGAGATTAAACCTTTGTCAGTTGCTTCATGTGCAAATATTTTCTCCCATTCTGAGGGTTGTCTTTTCGTCTTGTTTAAGGTTTCTTTTGCTGTGTAAAACATTTTAAGATTCATTAGGTCCCATTTGTTTAGTTTTGTTTCTATTTCCATTTCTCTAGGAGGTGGGTCCAAAAGGATCTTGCTATGATTTATGTAACAGAGTGCTCTGCCTATGTTTTTCTCTAAGAGTTTGATAGTTTCTGGCCTCACATTTAGGTCCTTAATCCATTTTGACCTTATTTTTGTGTATGGTGTTAGGGAGTGTTCTAATCTCATACTTTAACATGTACCTGTCCAGTTCTCCCAGCACCACTTATTGAAGAGGCTGTCTTTTCTCCACTGTACATTCCTGCATGCTTTATCAAAGATAAGGTGACCATATGTGCATGGGTTTATCTCTGGGCTTTCTATTTTGTTCCATAGATCTATATTTCTGTTTTTGTGCCAGTACCATACTGTCTTTTTTTTTTTTTAATCTTTTTTTTTAATTTTTTTTAATTTTTTTTATTTTACAAATTTAATCAGTTATACATATACATATGTTCCCATATCCCCTCCCTTTTGCGTCTCCCTCCCACCCTCCCTATCCCACCCCTCCAGGCGGTCACAAAGAACCGAGCTGATCTCCCTGTGCTATGCGGCTGCTTCCCACTAGCTATCTACCTTACATTTGGTAGTGTATATATGTCCATGCCGCTCTTTCACTTTGTCACAGCTTACCCTTCAGCCTCCCCATATCCTCAAGTCCATGCTCTAGTAGGTCTGTGTCTTTATTCCTGTCTTACCCCTATGTTCTTGATGACATTTTTTTCTTAAATTCCATATATATGTGTCAGCATACAGTATTTGTCTTTCTCTTTCTGACTTACTTCACTCTGTATGACAGACTCTAGGTCCATCCACCTCATTACAAATAGCTCAATTTCATTTCTTTTTATGGCTGAGTAATATTCCATTGTATATATGTGCCACATCTTCTTTATCCATTCATCCGATGATGGACACTTAGGTTGTTTCCATCTCCGGGCTATTGTAAATAGGGCTGCTATGAACATTTTGGTACATGTCTCTTTTTGAATTATGGTTTTCTCAGGGTATATGCCCAGTAGTGGGATTGCTGGGTCATATGGTAGTTCTATTTGTAGTTTTTTAAGGAACCTCCATACTGTTCTCCATAGTGGCTGTACCAATTCACATTCCCACCAGCAGTGCAAGAGTGTTCCCTTTTTTCCACACCCTCTCCAGCATTTATTGTTTCTAGATTTTTTGATGATGGCCATTCTGACTGGTGTGAGATGATATCTCATTGTAGTTTTGATTTGCATTTCTCTAATGAGTAAAGATGTTGAGCATCCTTTCATGTGTTTGTTGGCTGTCTGTATATCTTCTGTGGAGAAATGTCTATTTAGGTCTTCTGCCCATTTTAGGATTGGGTTGTTTGTTTTTTTGCTATTGAGCTGCATGAGCTGCTTATAAATTTTGGAGATTAATCCTTTGTCAGTTGCTTCATTTGCAAATATTTTCTCCCATTCTGAGGGTTGTCTTTTGGTCTTGTTTATGGTTTCCTTTGCTGTGCAAAAGCTTTGAAGTTTCATTAGGTCCCATGTGTTTATTTTTGTCTTTATTTCCATTTCTCTAGGAGGTGGGTCAAAAAGGATCTTGCTGTGATTTATTTCATAGAGTGTTCTGCCTATGTTTTCCTCTAGGAGTTTGATAGTGTCTGGCCTTACATTTAGGTCTTTAATCCATTTTGAGCTAATTTTTGTGTATGGTGTTAGGGAGTGATCTAATCTCATACTTTTACATGTCCCTGTCCAGTTTTCCCAGCACCACTTATTGAAGAGACTGTCCTTTCTCCACTGTACATTCCTGCCTCCTTTATCAAAGATAAGGTGACCATATGTCCGTGGGTTTATCTCTGGGCTTTCTATCCTGTTCCATTGATCTATCTTTCTGTTTTTGTGCCAGTACCATACTGTCTTGATTACTGTAGCTTTGTAGTATAGTCTGAAGTTAGAGAGCCTGATTCCTCCAGCTCTGTTTCTTGTTCTCAAGATTGCTTTGGCTATTCGGGGTCTTTTGTGTTTCCAAGCAAATTGTGAAATTTTTTGTTCTAGTTCTGTGAAATATGCCAGTCGTAGTTTCATAGGGATTCCATTGAATCTGTAGATTGCTCTGGGTACTAGAGTCATTTTCACAATGTTGATTCTTCCAATACAAGAACGTGGTATATCTCTACATCGATTTCTATCATCTTTAATTTCTTTCATCAGTGTCTTACAATTTTCTGCATACAGATCATTTTTATCCTTAGGTAGGTTTATTCCTAGATATTTTATTCCTTTTGTTGCAATGGTAAATGGGAGTGTTTTCTTAATTTCACTTTCAGAGTTTTCATCGTTAGTGTATAGGAATGCCAGAGATTTCTGTGGATTAACTTTGTATCCTGCTACTTTACCAAATTCATTGATTAGCTCTAGTAGTTTTCTGGTAGCATCTTTAGGATCCTCTATGTATAGTATCATGTCATCTGCAAACAGTGACAGCTTTACTTCTTCTTTTCCGATTTGGATTCCTTTTATTTCCTTTTCTTCTCTGATGGCTGTGGCTAAAACTTCCAAAACTATGTTGAATAAGAGTGGTGAGAGTGGGCAAGCTTGTCTTGATGCTGATCTTAGTGGAAATGATTTCAGTTTTTCATCATTGAGGACGATGTTGGCTGAGGTTTTTCATATACGGCCTTTATTATGTTGAGGAAAGTTCCCTCTATGCCTACTTCCTGCAGGGTTTTTATCATAAATGGTTGTTGAATTTTGTTGAAAGCTTTCTCTGCATCTATTGAGATGATCATATGATTCTTCTCCTTCAGTTTGTTAATATGGTGTATCACGTTGATTGATTTGCATATATTTAAGAATCCTTGCATTCCTGGAATAAACCCCACTTGATCATGGGGTATGATCCTTTTGATGTGCTGTTGGATTCTGTTTGCTAGTATTTTGTTGAGGGTTTTTGCATCTATGTTCATCAGTGATATTGCCCTGTAGTTCTCTTTCTTTTTGACATCTTTGTCTGGTTTTGGTATCAGGGTGATGGTGGCCTCGTAGAATGAGTTTGGGGGTGTTCCTCCCTCTGATATATTTTGGAAGATTTTGAGAAAGACAGGTGTTAGCTATCTCTAAATTTTTGATAGAATTCGCCTGTGAAGCCATCTGGTCCTGGGCTTTTGTTTGTTGGAAGATTTTTAAACAAACTTTCAATTTCAGTGCTTGTGATTGGTCTGTTCATATTTTCTATTTCTTCCTGGTTCAGTCTCGGCAGGTTCTGCATTTCTAAAAATTTGTCCATTTCTTCCAGGTTGTCCATTTCATTGACGTAGAGTTGCTTTTAATAATCTCCCATGACCCTTTGTATTTCTGCAGTGTCAGTTGTTACTTGTCGTTTTTCATTTCTAATTTTATTGATTTGAGTCTTCTCCCTTTTTTTCTTGATGAGTCTGGCTAATGGTTTATCAATTTTGTTTATCTTCTCAAAGGACCAGCTTTTAGTTTTATTGATCTTTGCTATCGTTTCCTTCATTTCTTTTTCATTTATTTCTGATCTGATCTTTATGATTTCTTTTCTGCTAACTTTGGGGTTTTTTTTTTCTCCTTTCTGTAATTGCTTTAGGGGCAAGGTTAGGTTGTTTATTTGAGATGTTTCCTATTTCTTAAGGTAGGATTGTATTGCTATAAACTTCCCTCTTAGAACTGCTTTTGCTGCATCCCATAGGTTTTGGGTCGTCGTGTCTCCATTGTCATTTGTTTCTAGGTATATTTTAATTTCCTCTTTGATTTCTTCATTGATCACTTGCTTATTAAGTAGTGTACTGTTTCGCCTCCATGTCTTTGTACTTTTTACAGATCTTTTCCTGTAGTTTCTATCTAGTCTCATAGTGTTGTGGTCAGAAAACCTACTTGATACAATTTCAATTTTCTTAAATTTACCAAGGCTTGACTTGTGACACAAGATATGATCTATCCTGGAGAATGTTCCATGAGCACTTGAGAAAAATGTGTATTCTGATGTTTTTGGATGGAATGTCCTATAAATATCAATTAAGCCCATCTTGTTTAATGTATCATTTAAAGCTTGTGTTTCCTTGTTTATTTTCATTTTGGATGATATGTCCATTGGTGAAAGTGGGTGTTAAATACCCCTACTATGATGGTGTTACTTTCGATTTCCCCTTTTATGGCTGTTAGTATTTGCCTTATGTATTGTGGTGCTCCTATGTTGTGTGCATAAAAATTTATAACTGTTATATCTTCTTCTTGGACCGACCCCTTCATCATTATGTTGTGTCCTTCTTTGTCTCTTGTAATAGACTTCATTTTAAAGTCCATTTTTTCTAATATGAGAATTGATACTCCATCTTTCTTTTGATTTCCATTTGCATGGAATAACTTATTCCATCCCCTCACTTTCAGTCAGTATGTGTCCCGAGGTCTGATGTGTGTCTCCTGTAGACAGCATATATATGGGTCTTGTTTTTGTATCCATTCAGCCAGTGTGTGTCTTCTGGTGGGAGCATTTAATCCATTTACATTTAAGGTAATTATCTATATGTAACTATTCCCATTTTCTTAATTGTTTTGAGTTTGTTATTGTCGGTCTTTTCCTCCTCTTTTGTTTCTTGCCTAGAGAAGTTCCTTTAGCATTTTTTTTCCATTGTTTTTATTAGTTTCTGCTTTATAACAAAGTGAATCAGTCATACATATACATCTGTTCCCACATCCCCTCCCTCATGCATCTCCCTCCCTCCCACCCTCCCCATCCCTCCCCTCCAGGCAGTCACAAAGCACCGAGCTGATCTCCCTGTCCTTTAGCATTTTTTGTAAAGCTGGTTTGGTGGTGCTGAACTCTGTCAGCTTTTGCTTGTCTGTAAAGGTTTTAATTTCTCCTTCAAATCTGAATGAGATCCTTGCTCAGTAGAGTATTCTTGGTGGTAGGATTTTCTCCTTCATCCCTTTAAATATGTCCTGCCACCTCACTTCTGGCTTGCAGAGTTTGTGCTCAAAGATTAGCTGTTAACCTTATGGGGATTCCCTTGTGTGTTATTTGTTGTTTTTCCCTTGCTGCTTTTAATATGTTTTCTTTGTATTTAATTTTTGAGAGTTTGATTAAAGTATGTCTTGGCGTGTTTCTCCTTGGATTTATCCTGTATGGGACTATCTGTGCCTCGTGGACGTGATTAACTATTTCCTTTCCCATATTACAGAAGTTTTCAACTATAATCTCTTCAAATATTTTCTTATTCCCTTTCTTTTTCTCTTCTTTTCCTGGGACCCCTATAATTCGAATGCTGGTGCGTTTAATGTTGTCCCAGAAGTCTTTGAGACTGTCATCAGTTCTTTTCATCCTTTTTTCTTTATTCTGCTCTGCAGTAGATTTTCCACTATTTTGTCTTCCAGGTCACTTATCCGTTCTTCTGCCTCAGTTATTCTGCTATTGATCCCTTCTATATTATTTTTAATTTCATTTATTTTGTCGTTCATTGTTGCTTGTTTCCTCTTTAGTTCTTCTAGATCCTTGTTAAATGTTTCTCACATTTTCTCTGTTCTATTTCCATGGTTTTGGGTCATCTTTACTATTATTATTCTGAATTATTTTTCAGGTAGTCTGCGTATTTCCACTTGTTAGATCTGGTGAGTTTTTACCTTGCTGCTTTATCTGCTGTGTGGTTTTCTGTCTTCTCATTTTGCTTACCTTATTGTGTTTGGGTCTCCTTTTTGCAGGCTGCAGCTTCATAATTCCCGATTCTTTTGTGTCTGTCCCCAGTGGATAAGTTTGGTACAGTGTGTTGTGTATGCTTTCTGGTGGAGGGGACTAGTGCCTGTGTTCTGGAGGATGAGTCTGGATCTCGTCCTTCTGGTGGGCAGGTCCCCGTCTGGTGGTGTGTTTTGGGGTGTCTGTGGCCTTATTATGATTTTAGGCAGCCTCTCTGCTAATGGGTGGGGTTGTGTTCCTGTCTTGTTAGTTGTTTGGCATGGGGTGTGCCGCACTGTAGCTTGCTGGTCGTTGGGTGAAACTGGGTCCTGGTGTTGAGATGGAGATCTCTGGGAGATTTTCGCCATTTGATATTACATGGAGCTTGGAGGTCTCTTGTGCACCAGTGACTTGAAGTTGGCTCTCACACATCATAGGCACAGCACTGACTCCTGGCCGGAGCACCAAGAGCCTTTCATCCACATGGCTTAGAATGAAAGAGAGAAAAAGGAGAAAGAAAGAAAGTAAGAAAGGAAGAAAGAAAGAAAAAAGAAAAAGAAAGAAAGAAAGAAAGAAAAAGAAAGAAAGAAAGAAAGAAATGGGATAAAATAAAATAAATTAAATTTATTAAAATAAGAAATAAAAACTAGTTATTAAGAAAAAAGTTTTTTAATAAGTAAAAAAAAAACATAAAAGGAAATGGACGGACACAACCCTATGCTAAATGGTGAAAGCAAAGCTATACAGACAAAGTCTCATCAGAAACATACATGTACGCACTCAAAAAAGATGAAAAGAGGAAAAAATAATATGCCTTGCTCTCAAAGTCCACCTCCTCAATTTGAGATGATTCATTGTCTATTCAGGTATTCCACAGATGCAGGGTACATCAAGTTGATTGTGGAGATTTAATCCACTGCCCCTGAGGCTGCTGGGAGAAATTTCCCTTTCTCTTCTTTGTTCACACAGATCCAGGGGTTCAGCTTTGGATTTGTCCCCGCCTACGCGTGTAGGTCGCCTGAGGGCATCTGTTGTTCGCTCAGACAGGACAGGGTTAAAGGAGGAGCTGATTCAGGGGCTCTTGATCACTCAGGCAGGGGGGAGGGAAAGGCACGGAGTTCATGCAAGCCTGCGGCAGCAGAGGCCAACATGATGTTGCACCACCCTGAGGTGTGCCATGTTTTCTCCCTCTAAAGTTGTCTCTGGATCACCGGACCCTGGCATTGGCAGGCTTCACAGGCTCCCGGGATGGGAGGTGTGGATAGTGACCTGTACTCACACACAGGCTTCTTGGTGGTGGCATCAGCAGCCTTAGCGACTCATGTCCGTCTCTGGGGTCTGTGCTGTTAGCCACGGCTCACGGCCGTCTCTGGAGCTCCTTTAAGGAGCACTCTTAATCCCCTCTCCTCATGCACCAGGGAACAAAGAGGGAAGAAAAAGTCTCTTGACTCTTCGGCAGGTCCAGACATTTTTTCAGACTCCCTCCCGGCTAGCCATGGTGCACTAACCCCCTGCAGGCTGTGTTCACACCAACAGTCCTCTCCCTGCAATCCGACTGAAGCCTGAGCCTCAGCTCCCAGCCCCGGCCCGCCCCTGCAGGTGAGCAGACAAGCCTCTCCGGCTGGTGAGTGCTGGTCTGCACTGATCCACTGTGCAGGAATCTCTCCGCTTTGCCCTCTGCACTCCTGTTGCTGTGCTCTCCTCCGTGGTTCAGAAGCTCCCCCACCCTGCACCACCTGCAGTCTCCTCCCATGAAGAGGCTTCCTAGTGTGTGGAAACTTTTCTTGCTTCACAGCTCCCTCCCACTGGTGCAGGTCCCATCCCTATCTTTCTGTCTCTGTTTTTTCTTTTTTCTTTTTCCCTACCCTGGTATGTGGGGAGTTTCTTGCCTTTTGGGAGGTCTGAGGTCTTCTGCCAGCATTCAGTGGGTATTCTATAGAAGAAGTTCCACGTGTAGATGTATTTCTGATGTATCTGTTGGGAGGAAGGTGATCTCTGCATCTTACTCTTCCACCATCTTCCTAGAGGAGCTCATTGTAGATTTGCTTTGCATTTCCCTAATGAAAAGTGATGCTGAGCATCCTATCATGTGTTTCCTGGCAATCTGCATATCTTCTTTGGAGAAATGTCTATTTAGGTCTTATGCCCCTTTTTGGATTGGGTTGTTTGTTTTTTTTTGTATTGATCTGCATGAGCTGCTTGTAAATTTTGGAGATTAATCCTTTGTCATTTGCTACATTTGCAAATATTTTCTCCCATTCTGAGTACTGTCATTTCATCTTTTTTAAGGTTTCCTTTGCTGTGCAAAAGTTTTTAAGTTTCATTACCATCCCATTTGGGTTTTTTTTTGTGTTAATTTCAAGTTCTCTAGGAGGTGGGTCAAAAATGATCTTGCTGTGATTTATGTCATAGAGTGTTCTGCCAATGATTTCCTCTAAGAGTCTTATACTGCCTGGCATTATATTTAGGGCTTTAATCCATTTTGAGGGGTTTTTTTGTGTGTGTATGGTGCTAGGGAGTGTTATAATTTCATTATTTTCCATGTAGCTGCCCAGTTTTCCCAGCCCACTTACTGAAGAGGCTGTCTCCATTGTATATTCTTGCCGCCTTTACCAAAAATAAGGTGACCATATGTGCATGGGTTTATCTCTGGGCTTTTGATCCTCTTTCATTGATCGATAGGTACTTTTTGATTTCCTCTTTGATTTCTTCAGAGATCTCTTGGTTATTTAGCAGTGTACTGTTTAGCCTCCATGTGTTTGTATTTTTTACAGATGTTTTCCTGTAATTGATATGGAGTCTGATAGCGTTGTGATCAGAAAAGATACTTGATACAATTTCAATGTTCTTAAATTTACCAAGGCTTGATTTGTGGCCCAATATATGATCTATCCTGCAGAATGTTCCAGGAGCACTTGAGAAAATAGTGTATTCTGTTGTTTTTGGATGGAATGTCCTATAAATATTAAGTAAGTCCATCTTCTTTAATGTATCATTTAAAACTTGTGTTTCTTTATTTATTTTAATTTTGGATGATCTGTCCATTGGTGAAATTGGAGTGTTAAAATTCCCTACTATTTTTGTGTTATGATAGACTTCCCCTTGTATGGCTGTTAGCATTTGCCTTATGTATTGTGGGGCTCTTATGGAGGTTGCATAAATATTTACAATTGTTATATCTCCTTCTTAGATTGATCCCTTGATCATTATGTAGTGTCCTTCTTTGTCTCTTGTAATAGTCTTTATTTTGAAGTCTAATTTTTCTGATATTAGATTTACTACTCCAGCTTTCTTTTGATTTCCATTTGCCTGGAATATCTTTTTCCATCGCTTCACTTTCAGACTCTATGTGTCACTAGGTATGAAGTGGATCTTGTAGACAGCATATATATGGGTCTTCTTCTTGTATCCATTCAGCCAGTCTATGTCTTTTTGTTGGAGCATTTAATCCATTTATATTTAAGATAATTAATTTAACCATTTATATTTAAGATAATTATTGACATATATGTTCCTAATACCATTTTCTTAATTGTTTTGGGTTTGATATTTTAGGTCTTTACCTTCCATTGTGTTTCCTTACCAGAGAAGTTCCTTTAGCATTTGTTGTAAAGCTGTTTTGGTGGTGTTCAATTACCTTAGCTTTTGTTTGTGTGTAAATATTTTAATTTCTCCATCGAATCTGAATGAGATCCTTGCCAGGTAGAGTAATCTTCATTGTACATTTTTCCCTTTCATCACTTTAAATATGTCCTGCCACTTCCTTCTGGCTTGAAGAGTTTCTGCTGAAAGATAAGCACTTAACCTTATGGGTATTCCCTTGTATATTATTTGTTGCTTTCCCCTTGCTGTTTTTAATATTTTTCTTTGTATTTAATTTTTGATAGTTTGATTAATATGTGTCTTGCCGTTTTCTCCTTGGATTCTTCCTGTATGGGACTCTCTGTGCCTCCTGGATTTGATTAACTATTTCCTTTGCCATATTAGGGAAGTTTTCAACTATAATCTCTTTGAATATTTTCTCAGTCCGTTTCTTTTTCTCTTCTTCTTCTGGGACCCCTATAATTTGAATGTTGGTGCGTTTAATGTTGTCCCAGAGCTCTCTGAGACTGTCCTCCGTTTTTTTCATTTTTCTTTCTTTATTCTGCACTGCAGTAATTTCCACTATTTTATCTTCCAGGTCATTTATCCGTTCTTCTGCCTCAGTTTTTCTGCTTTTGATTCCTTCTAGAGAAATTTTAATTTCATTTATTGTGTTGTTCATCACTCTTTGTTTGCAGTTTAGTTCTTCTAGGTCCTTGTTAAATGTTTCTTGTATTTTCTCTATTCTGTTCCCAAGGTTTCGATCGTCTTTACTATCATTACTCTGAATTCTTTTTCAAGTAGACTGTCTATTTCCACTTCATTTGTTTGGTCTGGTGTCTTTTTATCTTGCTCCTTCTTCTGTTGTGCATTTCTCCATCTTCTCATTTTTCTTAACTTACTGTGTTTGGGGTCTCCTTTTTGCAGGCTGCAGGTTTGTAGTTCCTGTTGCTTCTGGTGTCTGCCCCCAGTAGCTAAGATTGGTTCATTGGGTTGTATAGGCTTCCTGGTTGAGGGGACTGGTGTCTCTGTTCTGGTGGATGAGGCTGGATCTTTTCTTTCTTTTGAGCATGAGCACCTCTGGTGGTGTGCTCTACGGTTTCTGTGATCTTTTTATGATTTTAGGCAGCCTCTCTGTTAATGGGTGGCATTGTGTTAGTGTCTTGCTAGTTGTTTGGGATAGGGTGTCCAGCACTGTAACTTGCTCGTCATTGAGTGGACCTGGGTCTTAGCGTTGAGATCAGATCTCTGGGAGAGCTTTTGCTCTTTGATATTATGTGGAGCTTGGAGGTCTCTGGTGGACCAATGTCCTGATATCAACTCTCCCACATCAGAAGCACAGGTCTGAAAACTGGCTGGAGCACCAAGACCCTGTCAGCCACACAGCTCAGGAGAACAGTGAGAAAATCACTCACTCACTCACTCACTCACTCAATCAATAAATAAAGTAAAGTAATTAAAAATGAAAAAAATTAAAAAGTAATAAAAAAGAAAAAATGGAACAGAAAGAAAGAAAGAAAGAAAGGAAAAAGGGAGCAGCCAACCCAAAAAACAAATCCAGGAAAGATAACAGGTTCCAATATGTATACTAAAAAAAAAAAAAAGTAAAAAATGCAAAAAAAAAAAAAAAAAGGACAGAAAGAAACCTAGGACAAATGGTAAAAGCAATGCTCTACAGACAAAAGTACACAAAGGAACATACACATACACACTCACAAAAAGAGAAAAAGGAAATTATATATATATATTTGCTTCCAAAGTCCACCACCTCAGTTTTGGGATGATTTCTTGCCTATTCAGGTATTCCACAGATTCATGGTACATCAAGTTGACTGTGGAGATATAATCTGCTGCTTCTGAGCCTGCTGGGAGAAATTTCCCTTTCTCTTCTTTGTTTGTACCATTCCTGGAGTTCAGCTTTGGATTTGGCACTCCTCTGCATGTAGGTTGCCTGAGGGTGTCTGTTCTTCACTTAGACATGACGTGGTTAAAGTAGCAGCTGAATAGGTGGCTCTGGCTCGCTCACGTTTGGGGAGGGAGGGGTACGGAATGCAGGGGTAGCGTGCGACAGCAGAGGCTGGAATGACGTTGCACCAGCCTGTGGTGGGCCTTGTGTTCTCCCGCGGAAGGTGTCCCTGGACCACGGGACCCTGGCAGTGGTGGGCTGCACAGGGTCCCAGGCGTGGAGGTGTGGACAGTGACCTTTGTTTGCAAACAGGTTTCTTGGTGTCTGCAACAGTAACCTTAGTGTTTCATGGATGACTCTGGTGTCTCCGCTGATATCTGAGGCTCACGCCCGTCTGTGGAGCTCCTTTAGACTTTTCTCTGAATCGCCTCTCCTCACGCACCCCGAAACAACGTTCTCCTGCCTCTTTGGCAGTTCCAGACTTTTTCCTGGTCTCCCTCCCAGCTAGCTGTGGTGCATTAACCCCCTTCAGGCTGTGTTCACGCAGCCAACCCTGGTCCTCTCCCTGGGTTCTGAACTCTGAACCCCGAGTCTCAGCCCACAGTCCACACCCACCCCGGCGGATGAGCAGACAAGCCTCTTGGGCTGGTGAGTGCTGGTCGGCCTGATCCTCTCTGCGGGAATCTCTCCGCTTTGCCCTCTGCACCCGTATTGCTGTCCTCTACTCTGTGGCTCCGAAACTTCCCCCGTCACCCCAGTCTCCTCCAGTGAAGGAGCTTTCTAGTGTGTGGAAACATTTCCTCCTTCACAGCTCCCTCCCCAATGTGCAGGTCCCGTCCGTATTCTTTTGTCTTTGTTTTTTTTTTCTTCTTTCTTTTGCCCTACCCAGGTACATGGGGAGTTTCTTGCCTTTAGTGAAGTCTGAGGTCTTCTGCCAGCGTTCAGTAGGTGTTCTGTAGGAGTTATTCCACATGAAGATGTATTTCAGATGTATTTGTGGGGAGGAAGGTGATCTCCACTTCTCAATCTTTGCCATCTTGAAGGTCTTCTCCGTATTGTATATTTTTCAGTTCAGTTACTATATTCTCCAGCTCTGTGACTTCTATTTGGTACTTTCTTATATTTTCTTTCTCGTTCTTGAAGTTCTCCCTGTGTTCATCCATTCTACTCTCAAGTTCGATGAACATTTTTATGACCATTACTTTAAACTTTTTATCAGATAATTACTTTCCTCTATGGAATTAAGTTTTTTTATGAGGTTTTATCATGTTCTTTTTTGGGGACATATCCCTAGGTTTTCTCATTTTTCTTGACTCTCTGTGTTTGTCTCTATGTGTTAGATAAAAGAGCTACTTCTCCCAGTATTGGAAGGGTGACCTTGTATAGGATATAAAATGTATCATTCAACCTTGCCCAAGTATTTGTTGTCTTTCAAACCTTGGTGCTTGTCCAAGTAGCCTATTTTGTTTTTAGTATATCTCAGCTGTTGAGGGTGTTCCAAGACTGTCAGAGTCCCAAAGGGAGGGATTTCTGTCAAAACTTAATTTCAGGCTTTATGGAAGCTAGACTCTCATGAGGCAACTTTTAAAGTATGAAAATATATATAGTCCTCTGAGACCACAAGCACAAGTTCTGCTGACCACCAGACCAGGTGATCGGTACGTGTCATCTGTGGCTGCAGATGAGTGTATAAGCTCCTTTCTGGGAGATACCAATGAGTTATAGCTAGGCATATGTATAGTGCAGAGACAGTGTCCTCTGACTTTCATTCCCGAAGAGCATATCTTTAGGACTCTAGATTTGTGCTAATTCTGAAGCCTGCCCCTCAGGCCAAAAACATCAGGACAAGCAAATAGGCCTCTGTCACAGAAAAACTGTGGGGTGTATTTCAGTCTGTTGTCTGTGTAGTACCCTGGGGGTAGTAACCTGACAAGAACTGTCTCTTCAATTGTTAGAGTACTGTGGGACACAGGAACACAAGCCGCACTGACCATCAGACCCAGGCATTAAGGATGTGTACCTTGGGTAGCAGTCACAAAAACCAGGGCACCAGTCATTAAAAACCAAAGCAGCAATGTCATGAAGAACTTAGGGGTAAAACAGGAATAGAGACACAGACCTACTGGGGGTGGGCTTGGGGACATTGGGGGGGGGCTGTGACGGGGCGGGGGAGAGGCATGGACGTGTGTATACTGCCGGACGTGGGGTGGATGGATGGTGGGGGGTGGCCGCGTGGCGCGGGGGGATTGGCTCAGTGCTTTGTGGCCGCCTGGAGGGGTGGGATGGGGAGGGTGGGAGGGAGGGAGACGCAGGAGGGAGGGGATGTGGGAACAGATGTATATGTATGACTGATTCACTTTGTTGTAAAACAGAGACTAATAAAAAAATAAATAAAAAATAAATAAAAAAACCAAAGCAGCAGATGTGTGTAAGACCTTTCCTCTGGGAGATACTGGCAACGTGAAACATGGCAGAAGGAGAGTGTGAAGATGTCACCCACCCAGGGTGGAAAAATGTAGAATTAAAGAAAGCTGTTGGAAGGCAGAGGGAGGGCAGAAAAAATTGAGTCTGCCATCACTTCCACCCTCAGAGAGTATCCCTACAGCCCCTGCCCTTCCAGGTGATGATTTAATACTAGCGAATAAATATCTTCACATAAAGTCAGGGATCTTTTCAAAAGGTTGCTTCAGTTTTGGGGCCTGGGGTGAGTTAGTCTACATGCAAGCTTTTTAAGAGCTGTTTTCCAGTTCCCTACAACTCTCCGGGTCTCTTGGACAGGATCCTCATTGGTTTTCAAAGTCAAATGTTTTGGGTGCTTGTCTTTCAGGTGCAGGTCTTCACATTTGGGGTGTCTGATGTGGGACACAAACCCTTCAGTCTTCAGAGATCCTTAGAATTTGTGAATTCCCTCCTAATTGGGGATTGTTACACTGGGGATGGGGTTTATGGCAAGAAAACACCCAGCCTCCCCTACCCATCTCAATGTGGCACTTTTCTCATTTGCTCATGTGAAGGAGCCGCTCAGCTACTTTTCAGCTCTTTCTCAGAAGAAATTGTTCCATGTGTATCTGTAGATTTGGTATGTACATGGGAGGCAGTGAGTTCAAAATCTTCCTATATCAACATTTTGAACAGCTTCATGTAATCTACATATTCTTAAGATACCATCTCAGGGCTCTCCAACACATTAGTGATAGCCTCTGAAATATTCTTGGTCAGGTCTAATGAGGAGGAGGTCACTGACATAATTCCAAAACCTAGTTTCTGATGAAATTGCAGGGCAGCTGTCTTTGTCTGTCCACAAAGCCCATGTGCAATTGGAGGGCTATTGAAGTATCTAAAAAGCAATTGGGTAAAGGAGTATTATTGATGCTCAAAGGTGAAGACAATGTGTGGTTTAGTCACCGACACATTTTACAGAATAGCATATGCTAGCTAAGTTTATAACTCCAAATTCAAGAGGCCATAGATGCCCTGGATTTAATAAAATTTTATTGCTGTTTTTAATGGCATCCATTAAGGCAACAATATCTGATAAAGGTGTTCTAACAAAGGGAACAGCATTACTGAAGTCTCTATAGTCTGTAGTTAGGTTTCACTTATTATTGGTGACTTTTAGCACAGGCCGTAGAGGGGAGTTGAAAGGTGAGATGGTGGGAATCAGTACTCCTTCTTTATCTAAGTCTCCTATGACAGACTGTACATTTTTAGTGACTTGCCTTAGCTGGTACTGTGGTGTATTTATCACCAGTACTAGTAGAGGAAGGTTAACTGGTTCCCAACAGGAAGTGCTCACCAGTAGTATAAAAGCCTTAATTTTGCTCCATGAATTTACCTCCTATTGAGGAAGTCCATCCAAATAATAAGAAAATGGATACTCCTGGGGAGGGGCAACCAGGATAGCAGCATCATTTTAGCAAAACCTGGCTGATATTTAAAATTTGCACAGTAGAGCAAAATGGTGACATAGGAATTTCTAGCTCTCTTTGCCCCCTTCCAAGAAACATCAATTTGAACAACTATCCATGCATAACAATACCTTTAAAAGACTCGACAGGTTACAGTACCTGGGTGAGGCACAGAAATAAGAAAATAAAAGATGCATAGAAGAGAGTAAGAAATATAGATTCACTGTCCCCCTTTAGCCCTGCCCCAAGCCCCAGCAATCCAGTGCAGAGAGAGGCACCTTCCCTATGGGAGGAGAGGGAAGTGAGCACCCAGCTTCACCATGGATGACGGAGCCCATCTGCCACAACACTTTGTTAATTCCTGCAATCCTAGGTAGCTCCCTGTGGGTTCCTGTTAAACAAGGTTCCTAGCTCACCTCAGCACCCTCTGGCTTCAGCAGCTCTAAGCAGTTCCATGGCCCTACCTGGCTACTGCAGCACCAGGCTCCTGGTAGTCTCTATGAACGCAGCCTCTCAGCTGAGTTTGGTACCTGCTGACTCTGGCAGTCCCAGGCATCTCCTACAGCTCCAGATGGCTCTCATGGCACCAGGCAACTCCTGTGGGACCAGTCTCTTAGTGGATTCCCACAGCCCCAGGCTCTGGACCCACCCTGATGCTTGCTGGCTCTCACAGCCCTGGGCAGTTCCCAAGGCACCAGGCTCAAGGAAGGCTCTCAAGAACCCAGGTTTTTGGTTCAACCTATTTCCTGTAAGCTCCCATGGCCATTAGGTACTCTTATGGCAGTAGACTCTAGGTGGAAACCCTTGAATCCAGGCTCCTAGCTGAGCCCAGCAACAAGATGACTACCACAGACCCAATCTTTTGACCTATCTCAGTACCAGGCAACCCTGGGACCCTAGTACACTCCAGTACCAAGCTGGCCACTGTGGGCCAAGACTCCAGACTAGCTCCCATGGAATCAGGCTCCCATCATGCCCCAGCATTAAGCTAGCTTCCAAGGCCCCAGACTTGAGGCTAGATCCCAAATAACCAGGTTCTCAACCTGCCATGGCATCAGACCAGCCTCAAGAGATCCAACCTCTAGGCTGTCCCCTGAGGCCCCAGGTTACAAGTTAACTTCTGTAGCTCCAGCCTCCAGGCTCACCCTACCACCAACTCCCATAGGCCCAGCATCCAGGCCTGCTCCTACCAAATCAGGCTCCTGTCCCATCCCACTAACAGACTGGCCCTTTAAGCTTTAAGAACCAGATGCCAGGCCCACTCCAGTGGTCTGTGGCACTGGGTTGGCCTCTGTAGACTCAGGATCCAGGTTTGCCCATGCAGAACCAGGTCCTAGGCTCATTAATGCAGACCAAGTGCCAGGCTCACCTCCAGTGAACCAAGGCTACAGGCCCAACCTTGTGGACATAAGCAGCAGGTTGATCCTCATGTGCCCAAGCACCAGGCCTCCCCATCAAAAGACTGGCAGTATTTTTGCTTGAAGACACCATTAGATGGTCCTCTCAGGATTTCTGGACAGGCTGACTGGTGAAGGGCTTTGCCTGCCAAACCAGTGTGTAAAGACTGGAAGAAGTGCCTACTTTCTCAAGTGTGCAGATATCTACAAAGGGCCAAACAGATCATGGATAATCAATGACACGTGACATCACCAAAGGAAAATAGTAAAACTCCAATGACGAAGTCTTAAAGAAATGGAGATCTATGAACTGTGAGAAAAAGAATTCATAATAATCGTCTTTAAAAAATTCAGTTAATTACCAGAAAACTCTGGCAATTAAATAAAATTAGAAAAACAATGCATGAAAAAAACTTAGTGTTCAAAACAGAAATAGTAAAACGTTAAAAATAATTAAATACTAAAGTTGAAGAATAAAAGGATGGAAGAATTCAATAGAGAACTTCAACAGCAGGCTCAATCAAAGAAGGAAAAGAATTAGTGAAGTAGCGGATGGGTCACTGGAATTATCCAGTCTTAGGAGCAAAAAGAAAGAAAATAAAAGAATGAAAAGAGTAAAGGAAACTTATGTGAATTATGGGACACCATAAAAAGGAACAATCTGCTCATTTTTGGAGTCCCAGAAGGAGAAGAGAGGGGGAATGGGACAGAAAGCTTATTAAAAAAAAATGGCTAAGACCTTCCTAAATCTAGGGAAAGATGTGAACATCCAAGTTCATGCAGCCAATAGGTCCTCTCAAAATTTCAACCCAAAGCAATATTTTCCAGGACAAACTATACAAAAACTGCGTAATATAAAAAGAATTGTGAAAGCAGCAAGAAAAAAAATGTTTACATATAGATAACCCCATAAGCCATAAGTATACTTCTCAGCAGAAATCTCGCAAGCCAAGAGTGTGGTGATATATTCAAAGTGCTGAAAGGAAGGAAAAAGCACTGCCATCAAGAACCAAAATCAAAAATAAACATGCCAGATATAATGAAAATTAAAAAACTTTTGTACATCAAAGGAACCCATTGACAAAAAAAAAAAAAAGAAAACCTACAGACTGGGAGAAAATGTTTGCAAATGATGTGACCAACAAGTGGTTAATATCCAAAATATACAAATAGCTCCTACAACTCAATGTAAAAAACAAAACAAAACAAAACAAAAATGATAAAACAATGGGCAAAAGACCTGAGTAGACATTTTTTTTCCAGTAAGTTGTACAGATGGCTAAGAGGCACATGAAAAGATGCTCAGTATCACTAATGATTAGATAAATGCAAATCAAAACAACAAATGAGATATCATCTCATACCTTTCAGAATGGCTATCATCAAAATGTCTACAAATAGCAAATGTCAGAGAGGACGTGGAGAAAAAACCATACTTGCACACTGTTGGTGGTAATGCAAATTGGTGCAGACACTATGGAAAACAGTATGGAGGTTCCTCAAAAAACTAAAAATAGAACTACCATATGATCCAACAATTCCACTCCTGTGTACATACTTTGAAAAAATGAAAAAACTACTTTGAAAAGTTACATGACCCCCAGTGTTCATAACAGCACTATTTAAAATAACCAAGACTGCAAACAACCCAAGTGCCTATCAACAGATGTTTGGATTAAGAAATGTGGTATATATATATATATATATATATATATATATATATATATATATATATATATATATATATATATATATATATATAATGTGGTAGATATATTATATATAGATATGATGTGATATATAAATTAAATATATATGTATATAATGTGGTATATATATATACCACATTTCTTAATCCAAACATCTGTTGATATATATATATATATATATATATATATATATGTATATATATATATACACACACACACATGCATACACACAATGGAATATTATTCAACCATAAAAATAGAATGAAGGGTTTCCCTGGTGGCGAAGTGGTTGAGATTCCACCTCCCGATGCAGGGGACGTGGGTTCGTGCCCCGGTCCGGGAAGATACCACATGCCGCGGAGCGGCTAGGCCCATGAGCCATGGCTGCTGTGCCTGTGCGTCCAGAGCCTGTGCTCAGCAACGGGAGAGGCCACAACAGTGAGAGGCCCATGTATCGAAAAAAAAAAAAAAAAAAAGAATGAAATTCTGCGATTTGCAGCAACCTGGATGGAACTAGAGATTATGCTTACTGAAATAAGTCAAAGTAAAGCAAAAACTGTATGTATCACTTACATGTGGAATCTAAAAGATAACACAAGTGAATGTATATGCAAAACAGAAAGAGACTCACAGACATAGGAAACAAACTTGTGGTCATCCAAGGGGTGAGTGGAGGTGGGAGGGACAAATCACGAATATGGGATTACAGATATAAACTAAAATGTATAATATAAAATTGATAAGCAAGAAGGATACACTGTATAGCACAAGGAATTATAGCCATTATCTTCTAATTACCTATAATGGAGTATAATCTGCAAAATACTGAATTACTGTGCTGTATACCTGAAACTAATATAATATTTAAATCATCTATATTCCTATTAAAAATAAACGTTAAAACATATTTAAAAGACTGACAATATGAAGGCTTCCTGAACATGTGATGGGAGTACATTTGGTTACAGATATTTGGAAACAGTTGGGCAGTTTCTTTTAACGTTAAACATATACTTACCATATTGCTACTCTTAAGATTTTAACTAAGAGACATGAAAGCATAGCTTCACACAAAGACTTGTATATCACTATTAATAGCAGTTTTATATGTAATAGTCAAGAACTGAAAACATCCCAAATAGCCATACAAAGAAACACTACACAACAAGAAAAAAACATGTTCGTTGCTTTAAATAACAGCATGAAAAATATCTCAAAATAATTATGCTGAGTTAAAAAAGACAAAACGAGTGTATGGTGTATGATTCTATTTATATAAAGTTCAATAAAATTCAAACTACTTTATAGTGAGAGAAAGCAGATCAGTGGTTGCCTAGGTATAGAGATGGGGAGGTGTAGAGAGGAAAGCAATAAAAAGGGGTATAAAGAAACTTTTGGAGGTGATAGATATGGTCACTCTTATGATTGTGGTTAGGGCTTCATGAAAATTTACATAAGGATTGTCTTTATTTTATTTATTTATATATGTATTTGTTTATTTAATTTTTAAAAGTGAAGTATAGTTGATTTACAAAGTTGTGTTAATTTCAGGTGTATAGAAAAGTGATTCAGTTATATATAGATATATATATATATACATATATATATACATATATATATGTATATGTATATATATTACTTTTCAGATTCTTTTCCCTTATAGGTTATTACAAAATATTGAGTATAGTTCCCTGTGCTACACAGTAGGTCCTTGTTGGTTATTTCATATATAGTAGTGTGCATATGTTACTGTGAAACCCCTAATTTTTCTCTTCCCCCTTTCCTCTTTGGTAACCATAAGTTTGTTTTCTATGTCTGTGGGTCTATTTCTGTTTTGTACATAAGTACATTTGTATCATTTTTTTTGTAGATTCCACATATGTGATGTCAAATGATATTTGTCTTTGTCTGGCTTACTTCACTCAGTATGATTATCTCTGGGTTCATCCATGTTGCTGCAAATGGCATTATTTCATTCTTTTATATGGCGGAGTAATATTCCATCATATATATGTACCACATCTTCTTTAGCCATTTATCTGTTGGTGGACATTTAGGTTGCTTCCATGCCTTGGCTATGGTAAATATTGCTGCAATGAACATTGGGGCACATGATACTTTTGTTTTCTCTGGATATATGCCCAGGAGTGGGATTGCAGGATCATATGGTAGCTCTATTTTTAGAATTTTTAAGGAACTTACATGCTGTTCTCCATAGTGGCTGTACCAATTTACATTCCCATCAACAGTGCAGGAAGGTTCCTTTTTCTGAACACCCTCTACAGCATTTATTATTTGTAGAATTTTTCATAATGGCCATTCTAACCAGTGTGACGTAATACCTCGTTGTAGTTTTGATTTGCATTTGTCTAATTATTAGTGGTATTGAGCACCTGTTTATTTGTCTCTTGGCCATCTGTATGTCTTCCTTGGAGGAATGCCTATTTAGGTCTTCTGCCCATTTTTTTTTTTTTTTTTTTTTTTTTTTTTTTGCGGTATGAGGGCCTCTCACTGTTGTGGCCTCTCCCGTTGCAGAGCACAGGCTCCGGACGCGCAGGCTCAGCAGCCATGGCTCACGGGCCCAGCCACCCCACGGCACATGGGATCTTCCCGGACTGGGGCACGAACCCGTGTCCCCTGCATCAGCAGTCAGACTCTCAACCACTGCGCCACTAGGGAAGCCCCCTGCCCATTTTATTTGATTAGTTTTTTTCCTATTGATCTGCATGAGCTGTTTTTATATTTTGGAGATTAATCCCTTGCCAGTCACATCATTTGCAAATATTTTCTCTCATTCTGCAGGTTGTCTTTTCATTTTGTTTATGGTTTCCTTTGCTGTGCAAGAAGCTTTTAAGTTTAATTAGGTCCCATTTGTTTACTTTTGTTTTTATTTCCATTACTCAAGGAGATGGATTCAAAAAGATATCACTGTGATTGATGTCAAAGAGTGTTCTGACTATGTTTTCCTCCAGGAGTTTTATAGTATCTGGTCTTACATTTAGGTCATTAATCCATTTTGAGTTTACTTTTGTGTATGGTGTTAGAAGATGTTCTAATTTCATTCTTTTACTTGTAGCGGTCTAGTTTTCCCAGTACCACTTATTGAAGAGACTGTCTTTTCTCCACTGTATATCCTTGCCTCCTTTGTCATAGATTAATTGACCACAGGTGTGTGGGTGTATTTCTGTGCTTTCTATCCTGTTCCATTCATCTATATTTCTTGGTTGTAGGTTTTTTTTTCCTCTTATCACTTTAAATATATTGTGCCACCCCCTTCTGGCCTGCAGAGTTACTGCTGAAAAATCAGCTGATAACGTTATGGGGATTCCATTGTATATTATTCATTGCTTTTCCCTTGCTGCTTTTAATATTTTCTCTTTGTCTTTAATTTTTGTCAATTTGATTACTATATGTCTCAGTGTTTTACTCCTTGGGTTAATGCTGCCTGGGACTCTCTGTGCTTCTTGGACTTGGATGACTATTTCCTTTCCCATGTTATGGAAGTTTTCGTCTATTATCATTTCAAATACGTTTTCTCAGGACCTTTCTCTATCTCTTCTCTTCCTGGGACCCCTATAATGCGAATGTTGGAGGATTTGACATTGTTCCAGAGGTCTCTTAAACTGTTCTCATTTCTCATCATCTTTTTTTCATTTATTCTGTGTTGCGGCAGTGATTTCCACCACTCTGTCTTCCAGCTCACTTATCTGTTCTTCTGCCTCGTTTATACTGCTATTGATTCCTTCTGGTGTATTTTTCATTTCAGTTATTGTATTCATCAATTTTGTTTGCTTGTTCTTTATATCTTGTAACTCTTTGTTGAAAACTTCTTGTAACTTCTCTCTCTGTGCATCCATTCTTTTCCCAAGTTCTTGGATCATCATTATGATCATTACTCTGGACTGTTTCTCCAGTAGATTGCCTATCTCCATGTCACTTGGCTGTTCTTCTGGGGTTTTATCTTGCTCCTCCATCTTGAACATCTTCACCTGCTGTCTCATTTTGTCTAAATTTCTATTTGTATTTTTATGTATGTGGAAGATTAGTTATGTTTCTTGACATTGGTGAAGTGGCCCTATATAGGAGATGCCCTATGTGTCCCAGCAGTACACTGCCCCCTCGTCACCCAAGGGCCAGGGACCAGATGGCCTGAGGTTAGGTTCTGACATACATTTGTGTCCTTGGTTCTGCAGGCTGCTGGATCATAGTTTTCGTGCTTTTGGTGTCTGCCCCCTGGTGGGTGAGGTGTGTCTGGAGGCTTGTGCAGGTTTCTTGGTGGAAGGGTCCGGTGCCTGCACACAGGTGGGTGGAGTTGGTTCTTGGCCCTCTGGTGGGCAGGGCTTTGTCAAGGGGTGTGTCTAAAGGTGGCTGTAGGCTCAGTAAGTCCTTCGGCAGCCTGTCTTCTGATGGGTGGGGTTGTGTTCCTGTCCTGTCAGTTGTTTGGTCTGAGGAGTCCCAGCAGTGGCACTTACAGGCCATTGGGTGGGGCCAGGTCTAGGTGTTAATTATCCAAGCAAGATGTCTGCCTCCAGCAGAGTTCAAGTAGATGAACACTCCCCAATACTTCCACCACCAGCATTTATGACCCTAGAGAGAACCACAGCTACCCACTGTCTCCCCAGGAGCCCCTCCAAGACCAGTAGGTAGGTCTGGCCCAGGGACCTATGAAGTCACTGCATTTGCCCTGAGTCCCAGTGCACATGAGACCTTGTGTGCACCCTCCAAGAGTGGAGTCTCTGTTTCTCCCATTCCTATGGAGGTCCTGCAATGAGGCAATACTGGCCTTCAAAGGCAAATGCTCTGGGAGCTTCTCTTCTTGATGCCAGTCCCACCAGCCTGGGAAGACTGAGAGAATTTCTGTGATATAATCATTTTCCTGTTTTGGGGGTCACCTATCCAGGGGGTATGGTATTTGATTATATTGCGAGTGCACCCCTCCTACCATCTCATTGGGTATCTTCTTTATGTCTTTGGTTGTAGAAGATAATTTTTGGTAGGTTCCAGTCTTTTTATTGATGGTTGGTCAGCAGTTAGTTTTGATTTTGGTGTTCTTATGAGAGGAGGTGAGCTCAAGGTCCTTTGATTCTGCCATATTTCCTCAAATCCTTTAGGGATTATTTTCAAACTTAAGGAATGTAAAATCATGTTTGGAGTCAAAGAACCTTCAAATAATTTAAGGCCTGCAAAGCGCTTGTCAAATTTTTAGCCAATTAGCTTTCCTCTAAAGTGAATAAAAAATCAAAATATTCAAGATTTTTTTTCTATTTGTATTAATGTGATTTTTTTTTTGCATTCTCAGTCAAATTTGACAAATATAAATAAATAAATACACTACAAATACACGTTTTTTTCACTATTAGTAATGTGCATCTCGAGTACGGTCCTGCTTTTCAGTTTGATGGCCCAGGAGCCTGTTCGATTCTGATGTGAACCACTTCTAGGCACAATTATGGGTCAGAAGTCTGATATTTAAGGAACACTCTGGACTAGGAACCTGCTGTTGGGAAAATGTAAAAGCGATGAGCAGTTATTGCAAATATCACTTGATAAGTCAACTACTCAAACACACTAACTGGGTTCTGTTACCAGAAAATTTCAACCAATTCCTGTCCTCAGTTCTTTTTCCCAATACTTCTTCATCCCTTGAGATTCCACTCTAAGGTTGCATAGCAGCCCAGAGTAGACTTTGGGGAAGTGCTTCTTTCTTGGAAAGGTAAGTCATGTGCAAGACTTGCTGAGGCAAGATGCAGCCAGCGGTTGGGAACAATCCTCGGCCTGGGCATGGAGAGCCTGGGAGAAATAAAACATTTATTTTAGCATTTTTTTTTAGCAATAAAGTACTTTTTATTTAAGGTATGTATATTTTTTAAGGCATAATGCTATTGCACGCCTAATAGACTACAGTATAGCGTAAACATAACTTTTATAAGCACAGGGAAACCAACAAATTCGTGTGACTCACTTTATCAATATTTGCTTTATTGTGGTAGTCTGGAACAGAACCTGCAATACCTCCAAGGTACACCTATATATGGTAAGACAGGTTTGCTCCCTGTTGTGTCAAAGATGGTCAGTGGCAGCTCTAGCCTCAGTAAAATTGTCATATGTTACTCTGGAGATTCACTATATGAGTCCACTGGGCTTTGGAGCAAGCACGTTACGTCTGCATGTGAGGGATAAATGATGCGGAAACCAGTGACCCTCCTGCTGAGCAGACTACAAGGAAAAGAATTCCTTTGACCAAAGTAGTAATCTGGCTTGTGAACCTCTTTTCACTCTAGGCCCTGCCCTCTGTGCTGAGCCTGAGTCCAAAGTTTACCTCACAGAGAACTCAAAGCCAAAGCCCAGACCCATGTGAGGCTGTCTAACTGTGGCGTGGGGCCCTGGGGAACAAACTCCTAAAAGAGGGATGAGGGAGGTGAGGACAACAGTGAAATGAACAGAAGTTGAAAATAAATGTGGATAGATGGCGATTTCTTTTTTTTTTTTCCTATCGTCACTAGATCACGAGTGAAATATAACATGTATCGTTCTGAGAAGCTAAATCATCGTCAGGATATGAAGAGGGTTAAACTTCCAACAGATAAGGAAGACAGAGGGTCAGGTCCTCAATGTTCCCTGCTGAGTAGATAACTAGGACAGTCCCTCTCAGCCATGTCCTCTGTTGGCAGACAGTGAAAATTTTTTCAGAGGAGCACTCAGGCCATCAGTCCCTGGTTCATTTTCTGGTCCCAGGGAGATCCTCTCTAGGGAGAGGATTGCCCCCATGAGTACTTTTCTTGAGATCAAATTCCTCTGAGCTAGTCAGAATGCGCCAAGCTTGCAGATGGCAGAGAATCGGGACCTGGGCGAAGTCTTGGAGTGGCCGTGCAATCCCTGAGTGTGGTTTGGGGTGTTTGTAGTAAGAAGAAAGGGAGAGTGAATGAAAACTCTCTCACCCATACAATTCTTGAGGGGAAACTGGAGCTTAATGTAAGGGAGCCTGGGCATCCTCAGAAACTGTATTATATTCTGAGAGCAGATGCAGGGCATGGGGAAGGTTTCTGTGGTTAAGTAGTTGTCAAGTTCGCCCAAAGCACAGCTGGCCCCCAGGAGTAAACACAGAGTTTACCCTGGCACCGTCCTCTCTTCTCTCAGTTGAACCAGGGAGAAACAACTACGTGAATTTTCAGGAACTACTAAAACTCAGCTCTCGCTCTGCATCCTCAGCCAGAGCATGGCAGGTTGAATCAAGGGACAAAGCGAATAAGAATGTATCCTTGAACGGTTACACAGCAGGGGGACTTTTACTCTTTTGCTGGGGTTCAGGGGTGGGGTTATTCTGGTTGTCAGTGGGAAGGTGTGAGCCTTGATGGGTCCCTCCCAGCCTATGCCTCGTGGGGAGCTCCCAAGTTCACCTTCCTCCTGCAGGGAGAGACACAGCAGCTGCAGCTACACAGCCCACCTTCAGAAACCACAGACTAGAGGTGTGTATCTCCACAAAACCTGGTTCTCAGTGATTTCTACCAAGTGAGAGTGCCTGCTTGGATGCCTGGTGGTGACAGTTTCCCAAGGGGCAGGCCTAGAGAGCTGCTCCTCTTGTTAGTGAGCAGGTTTCAGATTTCACATTTGTGTCTCATCATTGTCAGGGTGGCAGTTAAGAGAGCCCGGGCAGCAGGTCCAACCAGCATTTAAAGGATAAACTTGCTGTTCATATTCAGGTCCTCCTGTTCAAGATCTCAGGGTGCTGGGGATAGGAGGCCAGCCCAGAACAGAAGGCTGTGGGTTAATTTGTCTTGTGTGGCTTCTGAACAGAAGTGAGTAAGCTTTTTACATTGGAAGTACTAGGAAGTGAGAACAAGATTCCAAGGATGAGCAACTATTATTAGAAAAAATAATTATTATTAAAAAGGTAGTTTTTCCTCTGGATTTAGTGGTGTCTTATTCTATCTATTGAATATGGACACACTGAAAGAAAAAAGTTTTTTAAAAAATTAAATTGTCTCTCCTTCCCAGTATAAGATGCCAGTTCAACCACTAAAGAATAGATCATTTGTCACTCAGGAATAGCAAAATTATGTGCCATTTTCCCCCAACAATTTTCATCCATTTTGGAGCCTAAAGGCAATCGAGAAAAGTGCAATTAAAGCACTCAAATTGCCAACACTGGTAAACACGTACACTTTGTAAGACTAACACAGGAATCTTTTGCCCTGCTCCTCCATGGACAGGGCTCTGATGAGCATGGCTTTATATGGAATCCAAGCATCTTCATCTTGGTAGGTACAGCTACCAAGAGAGTAGGGCAACATTTCAGGTATAAAGTAGTCTATTCTTGAGGAGATCATGTGATATTCACACTCATGGTGGAAGATTCCTGAGGAGAACATGTGATATTCACACTCATGGTGGAAGAGGCAATCTCACCACACACCAAGGCTCTCCTTGCAGGTAGAGTAGACAAGCCCTGGGTAGGACTAGAAGGCAGAGTTCACAGGCTCTCTGTCCTACCCCCATGACACCCTTTTGTGCCAGAGCCTGGGTTTTGCAGCAAAACTCATTTCCGACCAGGGAACCGTGGGTCCAACAAGAATTGTAAGCAGTCTATTAAAACTCTGGAAGTGGCCAGTCCTGCTGCTTTAATCATTAATTCACCAGAGAAACACTATGATGATAGATAGGGTAACTACTATTCATGCAAGGTAATAATAGAAGGGACCCCCCCAAACTGATAAAGGATATGAAGCCAGTTGTTAATGTTCTCCCTGTTCTAAATTCACCCTTTAATATATTCTCTCTGATAATGGATGAATTACTTTAAGCATCTCTCCTTCAAAGTGATCACAACGGGGTGGGATAGGGAGGGTGGGAGGGAGGGAGATGCAAGAGGGAAGAGATATGGGAACATATGTATATGTATAACTGATTCACTTTGCTATAAAGCAGAAACTAACACACCATTGTAAAGCAATTATACTCCAATAAAAAAAAAAGTGATCGGGCCCCGGAGGAAGATGGCGGAAGAGTAAGACGCGGAGATCACCTTCCTCCCCACAGATACATCAGAAATTCATCTACACGTGGAACAACTCCTACAGAACACCTACTGAACGCTGACAGAAGACCTCAGACCCCCCAAAAGGCAAGAAACTCCCCACATACCTGGGTAGGGCAAAAGAAAAAAAGAATAAACAGAGACAATAGGATAGGGACGGGACCTGCACCAGTGGGAGGGAGCCGTGAAGGAGGGAAGGTTTCTACACACTACAAGCCCCTTCGCGGGCGGAGACTGCAGGTGGCGGAGGGGGAAAGCTTCGGAGTAGCGGAGGAGAGCACAGCAACAGGGGTGCGGAGGGCAAAGTGGAGAGATTCCGGCATTAAGAGGGCTGCTTGGGGAAGTGCAGGAGACAGGCGCGAGCCGCGGGTAAGGCGCGGACCTCGGAGACGGGCGTGGGACGCTGGGGCTGCTGCCGCCGCCGCCGCCGCCGCCGTGGGGCCTGTGTGCGAGCGTGGGTCACTGTCCGCCCCGCCTTCCGGGGGGCCTGTGTACCCCGCCACTGCCGGGGTCCCGGGACCCGGGGACAACTTTCCCGGGAAAGCGCACGGAGCGCCACGGGCTGCTGCAACGTCACGCCGGCCTCTGCCGCTGCAGGCCCGCCCCACACTGCGCGCCCCTCCCTCCCCTCTGCCCGAGAGAGCCAGAGCCCCCGAATCAGCGGCTCCTTTAAACCCGTCCTGTCTGAACGAAGAACGGACGCCCTCGGGCGACCTACGTGCAGAGGCGGGGCCAGGTCCAAGGCTGAGACCCGGGAGCTGTGAGAGCAGAGACAGGGAAATCTCTCTGTGCAGCCTCGGAGGCAGCGGATTAAAGCTCCACGGTCCATTTGATGTGCCCTGCGTCTGTGGAGTGCATGAATGGACAGCGAATCATCCCAAATTGAGGAAGTGGACTTTGAGGACAAGATTTAAGACGTTCCCCCCTTTTCCTCTTTTTACAACGAATTATCCCACATTGAGGAGGTGGACTTGGAGAGCAAGATTTTTGATTTTCCCCCCTGCTCTCTTTTTGTGAATGTGTATGTGTAATCTTCTGTGTAAGATTCTCTCTGTATAGCTTTGCTTCCACCATATGTCCCAGGGTTCTATCGGTCCGTTTTTTTTTTCAATAATTACTTTTTAATTTTAATAACGCTACTATATTTCATACTTTATTCTATTTTACTTTACCTGCTCTTTCTTTTTTTCCTACTTTCCCTTCCTCCCTCCCTCCCTCCGCTCCTCCTTTCCTTCTTTCTTTTTCTTTCCTCCCTCCCTCCCTCCCACCCTTCTTCTTTCCACTTTCTTTTTCTTTCCTTCCTCCCTCCCTCCCTCCTGTCTTTCTTTCTTTCTTTCCTTCCTCCCTCCCTCTCTCCCTTCTTCCATTCACTCTTCCTTTTGCTTTCATTCCTCCCTCCCTCCCTCCTTTCTTTCTTTTTTCCTTCCTTCCTTCCTTTCTTCCCTTCTTCCTTGCTTTCCCTCTCTCTTTCTTTCTTCTACTAATTCTTTCTTTCTGCTTTTTCTCCCTGTTATTCTGCGCCGGGTGGATGAAAGGCTCTGAGTGCTGCAGCCAGGAGTCAGTGCTGCGCCTCTGAAGTGGGAGAGCCAACTTCAGGACACGGGTCCACAAGAGACCTCCCAGCTCCACATAATATCAAGCAGCGAAAATCTCCCAGAGATCTCCATCTCAACACCAGCACCCAGCTTCACTCAACGACCAGCAAGCTACAGTGCTGGTCACCCTATGCCAAGCAACTAGCAAGGCAGGAACACAACCCCACCCATTAGCAGAGAGGCTACCTAAAAACATAATAAGGCCATAGGCACCCCCAAACACACCACCAGACGTGGACCTGTCCACCAGAAAGACAAGATCGAGCCTCAACCACCAGAACACAGGCATTAGTCCACCCCACCAGGAAGCCTACACAACCTACTGAAACAACCTTAGCCACTGGGGACAGACACCAAAAACAACGGGAACTACGAATCTGCAGCCTGCAAAAAGAAGACCCCAAACACAGTAACATAAGCAAAATGAGAAGACAGAAAAACACACAGCAGGTGAAGGAGCAAGATAAAAACCTACCAGACCTAACAAATGAAGAGGTAATAGGCAGTCTACCTGAAAAAGAATTCAGAATAATGATAGTAAAGCTGATCCAAGATTCTATTTCCAAGATCCATAATCTTGGAAATAGAATACACAAAATGCAAGAAACAGTTAACAAGGACCTAGAAGAACTAAAGATGAATCAAGCATTGATTAAAAACACAATAAATGAAATGAAAAATACTCTAGATGGGATCAATAGCAGAATAACTGAGGCAGAAGAACAGATAAGTGAGGTGGAAGATAAAATAGTGGAAATAACTGATGCAGAGCAAAATAAATAAAAAAGAATGAAAAGAACAGAGGACAGTCTCAGAGACCTCTGGGACAACATTAAACGCACCAACATTCGAATTATAGGGGTTCCAGAAGAAGAAGAGAAAAAGAAAGGGACTGAGAAAATATTTGAGGAGATTATACTTGAAAACTTCCCTAATATGGGAAAGGAAATAGTTAATCAAGTCCAGGAGGCACAGAGACTCCCATACAGAATAAATCCAAGGAGAAATACACCAAGACACATATTAATCAAACTGTCAAAAATTAAACACAAAGAAATCATATTAAAAGCAGCAAGGGAAAAACAACAAATAACACACAAGGGAATCCCCATCAGGTTAACAGATGACCTCTCAGCAGAAACACTACAAGCCAGAAGGGAGGGGCAGGACATAATTAAAGTGATGAAGGAAAGAAACCTGCAACCAAGATTACTCTACCCAGCAAGGATCTCATTCAGATTTGATGGAGAAATTAAAACCTTTACAGACAAGCAAAAGCTGAGAGAGTTCAGCACCACCAAACCAGCTTTACAACAAATGCTAAAGGAACTTCTCTAGGCAAGAAACACAACAGAAGGAAAAGACCTACAATAACGAACCCAAAGCAATTAAGGAAATGGGAACAGGAACATACATATCCATAATTACCTTAAATGTAAACGGACTAAATGCTCCCACCAAAAGACACAGAGTGGCTGAATGGATACAAAAACATGACCCATATATATGCTGTCTACAAGAGACCCACATCAGACCTAGAGACACATACAGATTGAAAGTAAGGGGATGGAAAAAGATATTCCATGCAAATGGAAATCAAAAGAAAGCTGGAGTAGCAATTATTATATCAGACAAAATAGACTTTAAAATAAAGACTATTAGAAGAGACAAAGAAGGACACTACATAACGATAAAGGGATCGATCCAAGAAGAAGATATAACAATTGTAAATATTTCTGCACCCAACATAGGAGCACCTCAATACATAAGGCAAATACTAACAGCCATAAAAGGGGAAATCGACAGTAACACAATCATAGTAGGGGACTTTAACACCCCACTTTCACCAATGGACAGATCATCCAAAATGAAAATAAATAAGGAAACACAAGCTTTAAATGATACATCAAACAAGATGGACTTAGTTGATATTTATAGGACATTCCATCCAAAAACAACAGAATACACATTTTTCTCAAGTGCTCATGGAACATTCTCCAGGATAGATCATATCTTGGGTCACAAATCAAGCCTTGGTAAATTTAAGAAAATTGAAATTGTATCAAGTATCTTTTCCGACCACAATGCTATGAGACTAGACATCAAATACAGGAAAAGATCTGTAAAAAATACAAACACATGGAGGCTAAACAATACACTACTCAATAACGAAGTGATCACTGAAGAAATCAAAGAGGAAATTTTAAAATACCTAGAAACAAATGACAATGGAGACACGACGACCCAAAACCTATGGGACGCAGCAAAAGCAGTTCTAAGGGGGAAGTTTATAGCAATACAATCCCACCTTAAGAAACAGGAAACATTTCGAGTAAACAACCTGACCCTGCACCTAAAGCAATTAGAGAAAGAAGAACAAAAAAACCCCAAAGCTAGCAGAAGGAAAGAAACCATAAAGATCAGATCAGAAATAAATGAAAAAGAAATGAAGGAAACGATAGCAAAGATCAACCAAACTAAAAGCTGGTTCTGTGAGAAGATAAACAAAATTGACAAACCATTAGCCACACTCATCAAGAAAAGAAGGGAGAAGACTCAAATCAAAAGAATTAGAAATGAAAAAGGAGAAGTAACAACTGACACTGCAGAAATACAAAAGATCATGAGAGATTACTACAAGCAACTCTATGCCAATAAAATGGACAACCTGGAAGAAATGCACAAATTCTTAGAAATGCACAACCTGCCAAGACTGACTCAGGAAGAAATAGAAAATTTGAATAGACCAATCACAAGCACTGAAATTGAAACTGTGATTAAAAATCTTCCATCAAACAAAAGCCCAGGACCAGATGGCTTCACAGGCGAATTTTATCAAACATTTAGAGAAGAGCTAACACCCATCCTTCTCAAACTCTTCCAAACAATATCAGAGGAAGGAACACTCCCAGACTCATTTTACGAGGCCACCATCACCTTGATACCAAAACCAGGCAAGGATGTCACAAAGAAAGAAAACTACAGGCCAATATCACTGATGAACATAGATGCAAAAATCCTCAACAAAATACTAGCAAACAGAATCCAACAGCACATTAAAAGGATCATACACCATGATCAAGTGGCGTTTATTCCAGGAATGCAAGGATACTTCAATATACGCAAATCAATCAACGTGATACACCATATTAACAAACTGAAGGAGAAAAACCATATGATCATCTCAATAGATGCAGAGAAAGCTTTCGACAAAATTTAACACCCATTTATGATAAAAACCCTGCAGAAAGTAGGCATAGAGGGAACTTTCCTCAACATAATAAAGGCCATATATGACAAACCCACAGCCAACATTGTCCTCAATGGTGAAAAACTGAAAGCATTTCCACTAAGATCAGGAACAAGACGAGGCTGCCCACTCTCACCACTCTTCTTCAACGTAGCTTTGGAAGTTTTAGCCACAGCAATCAGAGAAGAAAAGGAAATAAAAGGAATCCAAATTGGAAAAGAAGGAGTAAAGCTGTCACTGTTTGCAGATGACATGATACTGTACATAGAGAATCCTAAAGATGCTACCGAAAAACTACTAGAGCTAATCAATGAATTTGGTAAAGTAGCAGGATACAAAATTAATGCACAGAAATCTCTGGCATTCCTGTAAACTAATGATGAAAAATCTGAAAATCGAATCAAGAAAACACTCCCATTTACCATTGCAACAAAAAGAATAAAATATCCAGGAATAAACCTACCTAAGGAGACAAAAGACCTGTATGCAGAAAATTATAAGACACTGATGAAAGAAATTAAAGATGATAGAAATCGATGGAGAGATATCCCATGCTCCTGGATTGGAAGAATCAATATTGTGAAAATGACTCTACTACCCAAAGCAATCTACAGATTCAATGCAATCCCTATCAAACTACCACTGGCATTTTTCACAGAACTAGAAAAAAAATTTCAAAATTTGTTTGGAAAAACAAAAGACCCCGAATAGCCAAAGCAATCTTGAGAACGAAAAAAGGAGCTGGAGGAATCAGGCTCCCTGACTTCAGACTATACTACAAAGCTACAGTAATTAAGACAGTGTGGTACTGGCATAAAAACAGAAAGATAGATCAGTGGATCAGGATAGAAAGCCCAGAGATAAACACACGCACATATGGCCAACTTATCTTTGATAAAGGAGGCAGGAATGTACAGTGGAGAAAGGACAGCCTCTTCAGTAAATGGTGCTGGGAAAACTGGACAGGGACATGTAAAAGTTTGAGATTAGATCATTCCCTAACGCCATACACAAAAATAAGCTCAAAATGGATTAAAGACCTAAATGTAAGACCAGACACTATCAAACTCTTAGAGGAAAACATAGGCAGAACACTCTATGACATAAATCACAGCAAGATCCTTTTGGACCCACCTCCTAGAGAAATGGAAATAAAAACAAAGATAAACAAATGGGACCTAATGAAACTTCAAATCTTTTGCACAGCAAAGGAAACCATAAACAAGACCAAAAGACAACCCTCAGAATGGGAGAAAATATTTGCAAATGAAGCAACTGACAAAGGATTAATCTCCAAAATTTATAAGCAGCTTGTGCAGCTCAATAGCAAAAAAACAAACAGCCCAATCCAAAAATGGGCAGAAGACTTAAATAGGCATTTCTCCAAAGAAGATATACAGACTGCCAACAAACACATGAAAGAATGCTCAACATCATTAATCATTAGAGAAATGCAAATCAAAACTACAATGAGATATCATCTCACACCAGTCAGAATGGCCATCAAGAAATCTAGAAACAATAAATGCTGGAGAGGGTGTGGAAAAATGGGAACACTCTTGCACTGCTGGTGGGAATGTGAATTGGTACAGCCACTATGGAGAACAGTATGGAGGTTCCTTAAAAAACTAAAAATAGAACTACCATATGACCCAGCAATCCCACTACTAGGCATATACCCAGAGAAAACCATAATTCAAAAAGAGACATGTACCAAAATGTTCATTGCAGCTCTATTCACAATGGCCCGGAGCTGGAAACAACCTAAGTGTCCATCATTGGATGAATGGATAAAGAAGATGTGGCACATATGTACAATGGAATATTACTCAGCCATAAAAAGAAACGAAACTGAGCTATTTGTAATGAGGTGGATAGACCTAGAGTCTGTCATACAGAGTGAAGTAAGTCAGAAAGAGAAAGACAAATACCATATGCTAACACATATATATGGAATTAAAAAAAATGTCATGAAGAACCTAGGGGTAAAACGGGAATAAAGACACAGACCTACTTGAGAATGGACTTGAGGATATGGGGAGGGGGAAGTGTAAGCTGTGACAAAGCGAAAGAGAGGCATGGACATATATACACTACCAAACGTAAGGTAGATAGATAGTGGGAAGCAGCCGCAGAGCACAGGGAGATCAGCTCGGTGCTTTGCGACCGCCTGGAGGGGTGGGATGGGGAGGGTGGGAGGGAGGGAGATGCATGAGGGAAGGGATGTGGGAACAGATGTATATGTATGACTGATTCACTTTGTTATAAAGCAGAAAGTAATAAAAAAATTAAAAAAAAGTGATCACAATGTTACTGAAGGAGAAAGTGGCTCTCCTGTGACTTCTGGCTGTCAGGAGTGTGGGTGTAAGGATATCCTAGGTGCTCGGCCCCAAGCATGTAACCAGAACAACTGTCCTATCGAGTGTGCCATCCCCGTGTGGCCTGGTCATTGGCTTTCTGTGACCCTCTTCATAGGGACATCCTGTGCTCCAAGCCAGCCACCTACCCGCTGATTTCCTCTACTTGATTGCTCTCCCGACCCACCCCACCTCACCGCTAACGTTACCTCCTGTACTTCTCCCAAGGCTGCAGCCCTTACAACACCAAGGCCCTCCGGATCCTCTGTATAGGCCATTGTTAGCTCCAGTCCTCCAACTCCACCAAGACCCTTGCTCCTACTACACGTCTACATGCTGGGCACCAGCAGTGGCTTGTCCACACTGATGTGCTCCAGAGGGTACCTTCCTGCTTACCTTGCAACTGTAGACCAGCTCTGGTTCTGCAGACCTGTTCTGGTGCTGGCAAACCAGCAAACTTCTCTGCCATGCAGTAGGTTCTCCTACACCTTCTCCAATGAGGTGTGACCTCCAGTCTTGGGGAGGGACCCGCATTCCAAGTTTGTCTTTCCTTGGGTACGCTCCCTCAGGCCCAGGATACCATATAGAGTTTTCCTATATCTTATATATTCTAGATTTGTTATAGTTTAACAATTCTTTATGTTAAACATTATGCTTCACTTTATGTTAAAATTCCCCTGTCCACTGTGTACTTTCCATCTCCTGATTGGATCCAGATTGCTACAGAACACAACTCCTACAGCAAATACCATTCCTGGAATTACTGAAAGCCTTCTTTTGAGAGCTGCATCAAGTAAGAATGTCCACTAACACCCAGAAAGAGTAGTAAGGGGAAAAAGAAGGAATAAAATGCTCGGAAAGGAAAAAGTAAGACTGGAATTGTTTGCAGATGACATGATTGTGTACACCATATTCTACAGGTATTTACAAATTGGTAGAATCAATAAAAGAGTTTAGATAGCTGTTTGTAGGATAAAATATCAACATACAGAAGCCAACTGTATTCTATTTACCAGCAACAAATTTACAAAATGAAAGTTTCAAAGGCAGTATTTGCAAAATATGAAGTACCTAGGATAAAATGTCCTCTTATAGGAAAAATATGAAGTATTATTGGGACACATTAAGGAAGTTCTTATTAAAAGGATAAATAGACCATATCTATTCAATAGCATTCCATATTATTGACAAGGAGTCAAATCTAAAAGTTCAATGCAATCCTAATTAGAACCTCAAACAAGATTTTGGTTGAACCTTTTCTGATGAATTGATAATTTAAGTGGAGTTGAGACAGGCCAAAAATAACCTAGACATTCTTGAAGAACAAGGCAGAATTGAGTGGCCTTATCCAAAGGTCAGAATTGTTTATAGATCTGTAGTAATTAATATTGATATGTGGTATTTAAAATGGACAGATAAATAGAGCCATGGTACTTAATAAAGAGTACACAAACTAGCCCATACATAGGTAGATGCTTGATTTATGACACATGTGGCACTGCAAATCAAGAGTAAAAGGGCAGACTTTTCAATAAGTGGTTCACTGAGACAATCAGATATCCACATGAAGAAAAAAAATGAAACCCTACTCAACACTATACACAAACATCACTTGTAGGTGGATTATGACCTAACTGTAAAAGGCAAAACCACACATATTTCAGAAGGAAATATAGAGAATATTTTCATGGCCCCAGGGCAGGGACAGGTTTCTTGAAACAGAAAAGCACTAACCACAAGGAAAAGAATGATAAATTTGACTATGTTATAATTAAGATTTGTTCACAAAGCACAGCATAAAGCAAGAGAAAAAACAAACAACAAAGCAAAGGACTATTTTGGCCACACATATAACTACCAATGGACTGGTATTTAAAACACATAAAAAACTCATTGGATCAGTAAGGAAAAGATGTAAAATAGAACAGAAAAATGGTGAAAGAGTTGAACATGAACAGGCTTTTCACAGAAGAGAAAATCCAAGAGGTTCATAAACATGAGAATGTGCCCAAACTTAATAGTAGTGGTAAAAAAAAACCAGTAAATTAAATTCTGGCAATACTTGGTGTAGATGAAGATGTGCAGGAGCAGGAACTCTCTGTGTTATTGGTGGGATTGTAAATTGGTACAACCACTATAGAAAACAATTTGGCATCGTGTAGAAAAGCTGAAGATACGCATACTCTGTGGGCCAGTGCTTCTGTTCTTGCATGTATACCCAACAGACTTTTAAAGATGAGTCCCATGAAAAATGCCCAAGAATGTTCTTTGCACCATTGTTCATAATAAAAAGCTAAAAACAACCCTGGATGAACCCAGTGTTCATCCAGTGTAGAATGAAATAATCATATCATAATCACTTTGCTAAAATCATGCACTGGAATGCTAGTCAACAATGGAGACAAAAGATCTACGGCTACTAGGAACAACATGGATGAGTCTCTCAAATAAATATGATACACAGTGAAAGAAGCAGGCCATAAAAGGGAGCATGCAGCATGATTCTGCTCATATAACTTCATATAAACTGTATTGCTTAGGGATGCATACAAAAGTTGTAAAGTCATATTTTAAAAAAAAGCACTGAAATGATTATCACAAAGTCAAGATAACGACTATATCCATAGGGGAGGGTATGGTTTGTAATTGGGAGGAATACGGTGGATGTATTCTGGAAGGCTGGCAATGGTCTATTTCTTGACCTTCGTCCTGGTTACAGGGGTGTTTGCTTTTATAAATTATCTAAACCTGGAAGATATGTTTGATGCATTCCTCTATACCTCATATTTGAAAAAAGATGTTTCCTCCAAAAAATGTAATAGAAAGAAAAATATGTGATGTAGAAATTTTGATGAGGTTTGAATTGTTATGGATGAAAAACTTGATCTTTTAATCAAGAGATAAGCAAGTATCCATTATCATTAAAAGAGGGGAAAGAAGGGATTACTTTAACTATAGGTATCCCATAATCCAGTCATCACTCTAAACCTTTCTCTTGCCAGATTAATTCACCCTGTATTTATATCAATTCCCAACTCACTGATGACAGACAAATTGAAGGATCATCATCAACATTAATAAGATCATTAGGCATCTCAGGCCAAATCCATTACAGTGAGACTAGGCCACCACACTTAAATGCAAGCAGGCACATTGGGGCTATTGGGCATGCAAAAGGCATCTGTGCCTTGTTCTCGGGAGAGTCCACTGCAGTAATTTAGGATTTAACCTTATCACATTTAACTAGTACTCTTATCCAGAGACCGCTATGTGCTGGAGAATCTAGAGTAAGCTGAGGAATGTCCTCATCATGCTGTGAGACTGGACATAAAATTTACCATGGTGCAACCAATGGTGGAAGAGCAAAGAGTTGGTTTAGGTTGTGTACCTTATAGGGAGAACCCAGGAGTGGGTTGGGTTCTCCAGATTTCAATATAAATTGTTTCATCCTCCAGGCTTTGCATTTCTACGCTGAACAGTGCTAATCTGCTTTGGCCCCACCTCTTATTCAATCTAGTCTCTGCACCAGCAGGGCAAAAAATTTAACTATGCGACAAATTTTCCTGAAGACATTGCTCAAGACAGTTCTGGATATGGAAGCTTTCCAGGAATTTTTTTTAAAAGACAACCTTTTCAGTAGGAATTAGTAGCACTATGGTTGTTTAATCTCGACACATAGCGTATTCTCTCAGGAATTTTCTGTCATCCATTAATCCAGCCATCCATCCAGAAAACAATGTTTAATACAGGATAAGTGCTAACCACCATGTTTAGCACTGGGAGGGGCTGGGGGTGTGTTTATTTTGGTACATAAATCGGTAGTGAGGTACCGATTTATGTTGCATTTAGCAGATAGATACCTAAGGTATTCATTCCAGCACCATTTCCCCTGTATCTGGGAAGACCTCCTTGATTTCCTACTAATATTAACTGTGGAATTTATTTATGTATACGAGGCTCTGCCCCTGGGCTTTCTATTCTGTTCTAGAGACCCAGTACCAGAATATTTAAATCACGGTGGCGTTAAACACGTTTTAATATCTGATAGGGCCAGTTTCTGCGCATTGCACATTTTTTTTTTTTCCTTTCAGGAACGTGTTCGGGCCCGCGGCAGGGGGCGGGGTCGCGCCTCCTCCGCGACTCTGGTTCCAGCGGGGCCTCATGGACGCGGAGATGGAAATCCCGAGGCTGCTCCCGGCTCGCGGGTCGCGACAGGGCGGCGGCGCTGGCAGCCCCGGGGGCGGCGGCCGGATCCACAGAGGTCCTGACCCGCGGGCCGGCCAGGCCCCCGCGCGCCGCCTCCTGCTGCTCCGGGGCCCTCAAGATGGCGGGCCCGGGCGGCAGCGTGAGGTGGCCCGTGCGGCCTCCCCGGGCTCGGGCCCTAGCCCGTTGGTGCCGAGGCCCGATAACGCTGGCGGAGTCGGCGGAGTCGGCGGAGGCGGCAGAGGCGGCGGAGGCGGCGGAGGCGGCGGAGGCGGCGATGGCGGCGGCGGCGGCGGCGGCGGCGGCGGCGGCGGCGGCGGCGGCGGCGGCGGCGGCGGCGATGGCGATGACTTCTTCCTGGTGCTGCTGGACCCGGTGGGTGGAGACGTAGATTCCACGGGCGCCAGCCAGGCCGCAGGGCCCCTATGGAGGGAGGAGGCCGGGCTGGGCCCACGGTTCCAGGGGCACGAAAGCGGCGCGAACCCCGAGGGCCGCCCTGCGCTGGGCCCCAGCTGCCTGTCCGCTCTCCGCGCCCCAGTCCCGGCCCTGGCCCCGATCCCCGCCCCAGGCCTGGGCCCCGCCGCGGCCTTCGCGGGCACCGTCACCATTCACAACCAAAACCTGCTGTTGCGCTTCGAGAACGGCGTCCTCACCCTGGCCACGCCCCCGCCGCCAGCCTGGGCGCCTGGGGTCGCCCCTGCCCCGCAGCCCGGGGGTCTGATCGCCCCGCAAGCGGGGATCCCGCACGCCGCGCAGCCTGGCGACTGTCCCGAGCTGCCGCCCGACCTCCTGCTGGCCGAGCGGGCTGAACCCGCGCCCGCCCCAGCGCCCGAGGAGGAGGCGGAGGGCCCGGTTGCTGCTGAGAGCCCCCGCGGGCCGCTAGGCCCGGGCCAGGGCGTGGTGCTGTACCTGTGTCCTGAGGCGCAGTGCGGACAAACCTTTGCCAAGAAGCACCAGCTGAAGGTGCACCTGCTGACGCACAGCAGCAGCCAGGGCCAGCGGCCCTTCAAGTGCCCCCTGGGTGGTTGCGGCTGGACCTTCACCACCTCGTACAAGCTCAAGAGGCACCTGCAGTCACACGACAAACTGAGGCCCTTTGGCTGCCCGGCAGAGGGCTGTGGCAAGAGCTTCACCACGGTGTATAACCTCAAAGCACACATGAAGGGCCATGAGCAGGAGAACTCATTCAAATGCGAAGTGTGTGAGGAGACCTTCCCCACGCAGGCCAAACTCAGCGCCCACCAGCGCAGCCACTTCGAGCCTGAGAGACCCTACCAGTGCGCGTTTTCGGGCTGCAAGAAGACGTTTATCACAGTGAGTGCCCTGTTTTCCCATAACCGCGCCCACTTCAGGGAACAGGAACTCTTTTCCTGCTCCTTTCCTGGCTGCAGCAAACAGTACGACAAGGCTTGTAGGTTGAAAATTCACCTTCGGAGCCACACTGGTGAGAGACCTTTCCTTTGTGACTTTGAGGGCTGTGGCTGGAACTTCACCAGCATGTCCAAACTCCTTAGGCACAAAAGGAAGCACGACGATGACCGGAGGTTCATGTGTCCTGTAGAAGGCTGTGGGAAATCTTTCACGAGGGCTGAACATCTGAAAGGCCACAGCATAACCCACCTGGGCACAAAGCCTTTTGTGTGCCCTGTGGAAGGCTGCTGTGCCAGGTTCTCTGCTCGAAGTAGTCTCTACATTCACTCCAAGAAACACTTGCAGGATGTGGACACTGGGAAAAGCCGATGCCCAGTCTCCACTTGTAATAAACTCTTCACATCCAAGCACAGCATGAAGACCCACATGGCCAAAAGGCACAACCTTCGCCAGGATCTCTTAGCTCAGCTAGGAGCTGCAAATTCTCTTACGCCCAGCAGTGAACTTACCAGCCAGGGGCAGAATGACCTCGGTGATGCGGAGCTTGTGTCTCTCTTCTCTGATGTGCCCGGTAATAGTTCTGCTGCAGTATTGGACACCGCATTGGTGAACTCTGGGATCTTGACTATTGATGTGGCTTCTGTGAACTCAACTCTGGCAGGGAACCTCCCTGCTAATAATAATAATAATTCCTTAGGGCAGGCGGTGGACCCTCAGGCCTTGATGGCCACCAGTGACCTTCCTCAAAGTCTGGATACCTCACTCTTCTTTGGAACGACAGCCGCTGGTTTTCAGCAGAGTCCCTTAGATACGGATGATGTCTCAAGTCTAAGTGCGGGGCCATTGGGATCTCTGAGCTCTTTGGCTATGAAAACCTCGAGTCAAGAGCCCCAAGCTTTGACCCCCAGCAGTAAGCTAACAGTAGACACAGATGCTCTGACTCCTTCGAGCACCCTTTGTGAAAACAGTGTCTCGGAACTACTGCCGCCAACCAAAACGGAATGGAATGTACATCCTGACTCTGACTTCTTTGGACAGGAGGAAGAAACCCAGTTTGCATTCTCCAGTCCAGCAGGAAACCATGGGTCTCAGAAAGAAACAGAACTTATCACAGTGACTGGCAGCTCATTTTTGGTATGAACTAAACTCTATTCATTCCTTGCCACATGGCTTACTTTTATTGATGACACTCAATTTTAAGAGTATTCTGGACTAAATGTTTAAATGCAGTCATTTCTTATAGGTTTGAAAAAGAACAGAGCCCTGGGCTACAAGTTTGGAGATTTAAATTCTGATCTTGAGTCTGGAACTGACAGGTTGTGTGACCTTGAGCAAGTCACTTATCCTATCTGAGCCTTAATTTCCTTATTTATAAAATGAGGTGGTTTGAATAGATTGTTTCTAAGGTCTTTTCAACTCTATGATTCGTTGATAATATGCTTCTTTCCTTGAAAAAAATTAGGACATTTTTCAGTGATGTTGCATGTGCTTTTTTTCAAACCTGCATAAAATACACATAATAGTAGAATGAACATTCATGTATTTGACACCCAACTTCAGCTATTGTCAATTCATGAACATTTTTGTTTATATAATCTCCATTCTCACTCTCTCCCAGTATTATTTTGAAATAAATACCAGATATCACATCATTTCAACCATAAATATGCAGTATATATTTCTATAAAGCATGGGTTCTTTTGGAAAAATCTTCAGTTCCATTATCATACTTAAAGTTAACAGTAGTTCTTTGACACTGTCAGGGTTCCAACTTATAATTGTCTCATAAATGCTATTTGTTTTAATATTTTTAACAATTAGAGTCCCAGTAAGCCTCTTAACTGTCTTTTTAATCTGTATGTTACCCTGTTGTCTCTTTTCTTTCAATTTTACTCATTGAAGAAAGGAAGTTGTTTCACATGTAGCATTTGCCACAGTCTTAAATTTTGGTAATTACATCCCTGTGGTGTTAAGTTCCCCTATCCTTTGTTTCCTTAATTTGGTAGTTGGATCTAGAGACTTGATCAGAATGGAAATATGATTTGGGGGGTAGGAATGTTTCATATGTCGTGTTGTGTTATTTTAGCAGGTGGCACATAATGTCTGGTTTTCTCTCTTGTGATATTTGCAGCTGCTGGTGACTGGTGCATTAATTCATGATTACCTGTGCTTCTGATATCATGAATTTTTCTTGTAGAGTTACTATTAGTGGAGGAAGAAATGCTGTTGAAGGCATGTATAAAAGTTTGTTAGAAATATTATTCAATGCCAAAATAGTTTCTTAAAGGTAGAACTAACAAGAAAAGAAAAAAGTAGCAAAAAATGTTTTGACACTGCTCCCCATTTATCTTCCTCACCTCTTTTGATGATGAGAGGCTTTGCTGTTGTAGAAATTGTCAACCAGGACTTTGACATGAAACAGACCCACGGTCAAATTCATGTTGGATAAGTGGCCTTGAATACATTAATTTCACTAAGCCTCAGTTTCTTAGCTGTCAAAGGATCATAGCAATGCACACACATAACTAACACACCTGAGACTTTTAATCTTTTCCAGTTTTTAATATGTAAAGAAAAATACTATGTGCTTTGACATATTTTGGTAAATTTATATAATCCTTTTACCATCTCAATCCTTCCTACTGTAAAGAAGAAATTGGGATAATTTAATCCTGTTCATGTCCAGACAAGGTTTGTGAGAGTTAGAGTGTAGCAAGATAGGGAATCTCTTTATTCCATCCGCTGAATTATTTCCCCCCAGGAATTTCTGTGCCTAATGCCAGGAGTGGAAACATTGCTCACAGGTATATCTGCATCCCTGTTCATTAGACCAATTTGTCACCGTCTTTGCTCTGATTCCAGAGTTAGACTTTGCTGTAACTGCAGAGCCTGCTGTTGCAGCAAGCTGATAATGGAGCAGAGAAAGTTTCCTACTCTCTGTGGTCTGGAGAGCTCATTGTTTGCATTTTCCCAGAGTTGAATATTGTGTGAAATGTCTGTCTTATATGAGTGTAGCATTTTGAATTTTGTGGAACATCTTCACAACTGTTGTTCAGAGCAACCCTATGTGGTAGTTTTGGCAAGATTTGTTCTGTGGCTCATGGCATTTTAGCAAATGCACATTCTAAATGGACTTTGGCTAGTGACTGACAGTTCTATATATATCAATAGCTTAAAACAAAGAAGATAAATTATTTTCACCTCTCACGTCCCACCCATCCAAATTTCATGATTTATCCCTGTGTCATAACTAGCTGCTGTTTTCTACTTTAATTGGTTTCTGTTACTTTCTGTTTACTTTCTCCCCAGTCCACTCCCATGTATGTGCATTCCAGCCCTTACCATGCCTTACTTTTTATTTTTTAATGGATAGATCTCTTCCTGCTACTATTCCTCAGATCTCCTCATAGCCCATTTTCTTCCAATGATAACATTTGCTGAGTGTACACTGCAGTTGTGTGTATAGTAAGAAGTTATTTTCTGAGCTTAGATAATACTGTGTGTATATATGACTCAGATGGTAAAAGACATTATTTTCTATATTGTTCAGATGAGAAGTAGATTTCTGTTTTATTATTTCCATTTTTTAAAAGTTTTTGCCAAGGAGTTAAGCTAAAACTCGTGTTTGCTGTAGTGTACTAGCCCAGTAGTGTTTGCATGTGAATGCCTATGGATGACAGTTATTGTAGCTCTTTGGCAGTGCACTAAAAACTTGTCACTTTGAAATGTTTATGTACTGTGTGTATGGGGGTATACACACACATACACACACATATATTTTTAAAGTGGTTTTATTCATTTAGTGATAAACAAAAACTAGGCATACTTTTGTAAATCAAAGAAATGCTCAGAATTTCATTGTGTCTACACACTCAATGGTTTTCTCTCTTTGCTTTGGAAATATTTGTATTCATAAAGCACATTTCAAAAATATTGTCATTCATTAAGGCCTCTTAGATTGAGCACTGTTTTTCATGTCTGGCAGTTAATGTGCGTCAAGGATTGAAATGAACACACAAGTAGCGAACATCAAATAAATTACTTAAACATGAAGAGAATTTATACTGTGACTTCTTGTTTGAATTCTTTAAACCAACTTCCGTCCAATAAAAAATCATTAACTATATTTTTTTCCTACTCATTGCTTGAATTTTCAAAGGACAAATATTACTTATCTCATGGGTTCACAGGATTTCATTGAACAAATTTGTTCAAATTATTCCTCTTTCAACTCCATTTTCCAGAAAAGTGGTGAAACTTTTTATACTTTCAAGGTACGAAGTTAAACTTCTGTTGGTGGTGGTTTAAAATTGCCATCACTCCTTTTGAATAATTGTACATGTTTTAATTTAATCCTATTTCCTTTCTGCTTCTCCTCAGTCATTGGTTTTTAAAAAAATCTTGCCAATTGGAAGCATAATAACACGATGGCTTAAAAAGAAGTTTCTTTCTGGATACTCTGTTGATCATGTTGACCATAAGTTCAAAATATATCGGCCTTGGCATTTTTACCAAGTAGTATAATTAATATAACTCAATACTGAGTAGAAGGAGTCAATTATGGGTAGATTATTAAGTTTATTTGTCTCTTCATGTTCTTATCCAGGAGACATATGAGAAGGCAGGCAGGAGCAGGCAGGAATAGAATCGTCAAAGTCCAATATCCCTGGAGATCTGTGTGAAATTGGCTTTTGGCTCCTTAGCCAGAGTCACTTCTGTCACTAGAGAAAATTGTGAGGCAAGTGGTGGCATAAAAACCTAGTCATGAGAACCCCTATTATAGTCTCTCCATTTTATAATTCCCCTGTCCGCTAAAAGAGATAACCCTAGAAGGAGTGGAAGAAAAAAAAAGTGAAAAATTAAAGAAAGAGCATGAATAACTCTCCAGGAATTATGCTGTATTTAATGGTAAATTTGATCGAAATCCTACACTGTCAACTAAAATATTTTTTCATTCTTATTAATTGCTGACATTAAAAAATATATAAAACCCTTAATTGTCAATTTTTCTAAAGAAAACATCCTAACAGTATTTTAAAAGGCAGCATACAGTGATCTAATAGCACCAACAATCTCTGAGTCCCTTAATACCATCCTTTATACTTATTTACCAAGGTACCAATCAGCCGTTATGAACTGACCATGTAATATGTGAAGCAGACTGAGGTATTACACCTAAGTATACTTCATTAATCCATTAACCAATATTTTACCTCTTATGTACCACTTATGTGACAAGTATTGTCCTTATGTTCAAAGACATCATCTAGATGGGAAACTTTTAAAACCAATGTATTGCAGAATTCTAAGAGGTACTTTATAGATTTTACTAGAGTAAAAGTTATTTTCTGTGAGTGGACATAATTTTGATAAGGGTAAATCAATTTATAGACCATCATCAAATATTTATTTCATTATAATATTTCATTTAATGTATAAACATTAGAACAAAATTATTCTAAACTATAATTTTGACAGGTGTCTTAGAGTTGATAAACTGTAGCAAAAAATATGAAAATCAAGTATGAAGTAGGCTTTATTTTGATTCATTTCTAGATTACAGTCTTTTATTTGAGATGTGCTAGAAGTGATTCTAGAGATTTTATACTTTCTCATTTTATCAATGAGAAAAGATATTAAAGCCTACGCTTTTTGCCTGTGAAATTTATTTTCCTATTATATGACATAATTGCAAAATTTACTTTTTCCTATAGACACACTAGCTGGAACGAATGATATAGTAATTAATTCCATGCAACATATGAGGCTGAGAGTTAGACATTAACATGAAGGAACCTAAAAGTTCACCAATGCTCTGGATTGGGGGTGGAAGTGTCCAAGGAAACAAGCAAGCATGCAGTTTGATTTCTAGGTAAGAGACAGCAGCTTAACACTTTCTGTCTGTTACAGAATAGCAAAAGAAAACTTTCATTGAGATAATCAGTTTTGTGTCCAAGATGTAGAACAACCAGAAAAGTTAACAAAAACAAACAAGGTTTCAGATATTCTGCTTATAGCATAATTGCAAAAGAATGCCATTTATTTTAAACAGGATTAACCTCCCTCTTCTGTTAACAATGTAGAGTGGGAAGATACCTTCAGGGTGAGATTTGATTCACATGACAGAAGGAAACTGGCCACCTGTCTGCTTGGAAATTGGCCAGAACAGAGAACCCTGGAACCCTGGAAAGTCCAGTGAATGTAGCAGCAGCAGTTCATCCCAGGCTGGTTCCAACTTTAGTGATGCCACACTGAGTCCTTACTCTCAAAAGTACCTGCATCAGTTAGGTGACACGTACTAGAGTCAAACCTTAACACTTGCTACTTCTAACAAGATTTAGCATTTTCCCCTTAAATTCACATATTTTGTGGCTTCCTGGCACTAGTTATTAATTATTTAGTTATAACTTTAACAATGATTCAATCAGAATCATAATTGTTAAAATTATGTTAAATTTTAACAAGCCTCATAATTGTTAAAAAGCAAGTGTCAATATTTACTATTTTATCTCCATTTAAAAATTGTTTTGACTAAATTAGTTTTTTCACACAGGGCATGTTTTCCAACATTATTTGAGTATGTCTCAACCATCTTTGTATGTTGGCAGCAATAAAACTTAGAGATCTGTTAGGATAAATATTTAGAATTATGGCTGCTTTGAAAATGGAAAAGTTAGGCTGGCTTCCTCGCTTTCATAGATCAGTGATAGAGCTCTTGGAAAAGTTGAGGAGTAAGACAGTAAGTAATCTTGTAGCTAAGATCAACGTCATAGGGAAAAAAAGCTATTTGAGTCTATCATTTAAAATTATCCATTTATATTTATCAAGTTTTCTGCTGAATATAGTCTTACATGTTTTATGAACATATAGAAGCCTATTTTTTAAAACTCCATCTAAAACATTGTCATTAATTTATACTTAAAAAAATGGACTAACTAGTATTATATTTTATTTTTATGAAGGGCATTTTATAGAACTTAAAACATAGGTATCCAAATACAAAATATACACAGTCCTTAAATATAATAATACTTCATAATATTTATTTGGAAGACATTTCTGAACATGATTCATAATATATTCTGTTGCAACCACAACAAAAATATTTCACAAAGGTGAAATATAACATGGATTTGCAGCTAACATTGAACTAAATTTCCATACCATAATAATGGTAGTAATAAAGAGCATTGAAATTTACTTCCAAAGGTTGAAAAATATGATATACTATGGTTAAAAAAAAATACGAAAGAACATTTTTACAATTGAGTCACGTGTTTTTTGCTTTCTTAAAAGTCTTTGAATAACAATGCCTGGATAGATATTTCAGCCACACATTTTGTACAGTACTATTTTCTGTATTTTCCAGTTACAGATAGCAATATAAAGCCATAAAATAGACATTATTACAGAATTTAATGATTGTCTCTTTAATACTAGTTACATAAAGAATCATCCAGAATACAAAGCAACCAATGAAGAGAGCAGTTTCCTTAATTTAGACCCTCATATGAAATGCCAAAATATAGTCAAATTAGATGTTTATTATTTTACTTGACATTCTTAGTACATGGTGCTTTCCACAAGAAATACTATGTAAAGGAGTTCTTCTTTTCGCCTTACAATGGCTATTTGAACCAGATCCTTTTACTTATTTGGAGTTTGTTGATTATTCTTTTCAGTATACTGCCTATATGTAAACATTTTTGAATCTATATGTTTTTATTGTTTCTTGTTCTATTTTATTTCAAGCAACCACATAGCATTTCATATATTTTTTCATTTATAGGATGTATATTTAAATATGTTTATTGAAGTATAACGTGCAGAAAAGTGCCCAAATATGAACGTATAGCTTGATGAATTTTCACAAACATGAAAAAAAGAACTATGTAAACACCACCATGCTCAAGAAACAGAATCCTACCAGCTCCTCAGCTACCCCTCTTAGATCCTCTCCCTTTCAAAGTTCCCACTTTTCCCCAATGATAACCAATATATTATAGATATAGTGGTTCTAATATTATAGATTACTAATAATCTTCTAATAGTCTAATATAGATTCTTCTAATATTATAGATTACTTTTGCCTATTTTATAAATTTATATAAATTGAGCTATACAGTAAATATTATTTTGTGCCTGAATTCATTTGCTCAACATTATGTTTGTGAGATTCATTCATGTTATTCAGTGTAGCAGTTCATTTTAATTTCTATATAAAATCACATGCTATGCATCCAAAAGTTGATGGGCATTTGGATTGTTTCTAGATTTTGGCTACTTCAAATAATGCTATTCTTGTGTATATATTTCAGTGCACTTGTATATAGAATTCTGTTAGTTAAATACGTAGGAGTAGAATGGTAAGATCATATGATAGCATGTGTTTTAAATTCATTAGTTACTGTTAGTTTCCCAAAATAGTTTATAAACACAGTGTGTAAGAGTTCCAGTTGCTTCATTCCTTGACAGCCACTGGTATTTTCAACTTAAAAAAAAACATTAGCCATTCTGATTGGTTGTCTAGTAGTACTTCATTTTGTTCTTAAATTTGCATTTCTCAGATGACTAATGAGCTTGAAATATTTTATTGGATATTTGGACATCTTCTTTTGAAAGTACCTGTTCCCGTCTTGTGCTTATTTAAGTGAGTGTTTTGTCTTTTTTTTCTTACTGATTTTTAGGAGTTCTTTATATGTTCAAGACAAGAGCACTTATTGGTTGAATATATGGCAAAGATATTATCCTTCTCTTTTCCGTCTTGTAAATAATGTCTTTAGATGAAGAGAAGTTTTAATTTTAATGTAGTCCAGTTTTACAGTGTTTTGCTTTTTGCCCTTAATAACACTGTTGCATACCCCAAGATTATGAAGATATTCTATGTTACTACTTTCTAGAAACTTTTTTTTCTTTTCACATTTATATCCATAATCTACCTGGAATTAGTTTTTGCAAATTGCCTAAGGTAAGCTGCAACAAAATTCAGTTTTTCTCCATTTGGATATCCAGTTTACTCTGACTCATTTATTAAAAACACTACCCTGTCATCATTGTTCTGCAGTGCCCATTTTGTCGCATATATTGTGTCAATAAATGTTTGAGTCTGTTTCTGTGCTATTTTGTTCCATCTGTGTTTGTCTGTCCTTGCACCAGTACTACATAGTCTTACATAGTTTAGTTTTATAATAAGCATTAATATTCGGTAGTGTATATTTCCCCCTTTGTTCTTCTTTAAGATTATCTTCACCATTATGGGCCCTTTGCCCTTTTATATACACTTAGAATCAGCTTGTCAATTTTCACAACAAAAGCGCTTGGATTTTATTTGGGATTCAATATCAAGTCTTCTAATCCTTAAACATGGCATATTTCCTCCATTTAGGTTTTTAAAGTTTCCATATATATACATATATATTTCTGTGTAGAGATTTTTATGAATCTGAATGACTCTAAAGCCACTTTTTCTCCTATTACAGTATATTATTTGGTTTTGACACATGTCAATATTAACTCTTTTTTTCACAATTTCTTTTACCTTTTTTTACATTCTTTGATTCAAATCCATATCTTCAAGACCATTTGTGAAATTGTGTTTATTTGGTGTTTTGACTAGAATTTTTCCAAAGTTTTGCTTAAATGCTGAATAACAATGAACACTTTGCCTATTTTTCTGAATATATCTGTTAATGTATTTAAATATCCAATTCATATTTTGTGGAAATAATTTTGATAAGCTATTGATACTTTTTACACATCTTTCTAGTCCTTTTTCCCTTTTTTATGGAATATAGTGTTTGACCAAGTAAGTCCTCCCTAAATCTGTAGATGATATTAATAAGATGTATGTAAGTCCTTTTCACTTGAAACTTTCATATGCTACATTACATTTAAGGAAAATGTTGTCTTAAAAATATGAGCAAAGATTCTGGCAAAATCATTCTCTTTGTGTAACAATACGACGATTCCTTAAACTGGAAGACCTGATTTTTATTGTGAGTTTTTTTTTAATTTCCGGTAATAGCAGTGCATTTTGTTTAAATGTAATGAGAGAGAATTGTTTACAAGTGTGTTCTAAGTGGTATATTGAAATAAAATTATTACATAAAATATTATTAACTAAAGCATGTTCAGAAAAACTCCATTTTCATCCTACTCTGTATAACCTTGGAATGTATGGCCAAGACACCTGGCTGTTCTATAATCTACATTCTAATCTTAGGGAATATTTCAGGATATTTGCTATAGAAACAAACCAAAGAAACATAACTGTTTTCCTGTTTTAAGTATTCAGATTAATAGTTACCTCTTTCCTTTGTTAGAAGATTGTAGCATTCTGGACTTTCCCAGGCTCCTGGTTAAAGATGAATAAAGCAGACCTGTTTAGCACCTTAGATTTTAGCCAAGATAAATGACTGCTGAATTAATCAAATTTCATTTAAATGAAGGCTCAGTGTTTACTAAACTTCTATCCATTTAATTATTATCAACTAATGTCCAATAGATTCTTTTGCATATATTATTTTTACCAGTTAAAATATGTAATTCTTTAATATTTTCTACTTTTCAACATTATCATTTTAACATACATTAATTCTTTAGACTAGGCCACATTTCTACCATCCCTTACAATGCAGATTTTAGCGAGTACCTGAAATCAATAGTTTGTACTTTCTGTCCTGGAATGTTCACAAACAAATATGATAGTGTGTACAAACATAAAGAGTGAAAGAATTAAAATTTGGAGCCAAAATGCATTTAACTTTATTTGTTAGATTAACTGAAAAGATTTTAGGCTCCATCAAATGAGCTTGAATAAATACCAATACTGACATAATGGAATGAGTCTATGATATATATGTTGAGAATATTTGTATACAACTTTACCCAAGTTTTCTGTAATTCTGAACATTTTTACCAACTTAATTTTTTGGAATAATGAGTTATTTGAATTAATACATTTTGTTTTGCCTTGCCAGTGTCATTTATCTAAGCCCAGATGTCCCACAGATACCTCAAATTAGCATGTGCAAAATGAACGTGTCCTACTCAAATATTTTTATTTTATTTAATGTAATATTAATTATGTATCCCAGTTGACCAAGCCAAAAATCTGTACATTACCATTGCCTGACTTCCTCTCCATCTACCCACACAGTCAGTCACCATGTTCTGTTACTTAAACATCATAACCATTTCTAGAAAGTGTCCACAATTCTTCATGCTTAATGCCATATTCTTGAGTCAATGTACTATTTTCCTTAGGCTGGATTCCTACCATACATTCTTTTTTTTTTTTTAATTTTTTTATTTTACAAATTTAATCAGTTATACATATACATATGTTCCCATATCCCCTCCCTTTTGTGTCTCCCTCCCACCCTCCCTATCCCACCCCTCCAGGCGGTCACAAAGAACCGAGCTGATCTCCCTGTGCTATGCAGCTGCTTCCCACTAGCTATCTACCTTACGTTTGGTAGTGTATATATATCCATGCCGCTCTTTCACTTTGTCACAGCTTACCCTTCCCCCTCCCCATATCCTCAAGTCCATGCTCTAGTAGGTCTGTGTCTTTATTCCTGTCTTACCCCTATGTTCTTAACCTGTGTCACTGACTCCAAATTCTCCTTGCAATTCATTTATTTTCACAAAGCAGTTAGAATTACCTTACTGAAGCATAAATCTGCTTTTGTCACTGATTAGCCAGCCTCCTTCAGTTTCTTCCTGTTAGTCTTGGAATAAAGTTCAAATTTCTTATGTCTCCAGTTTCTACTTCTTGCCCTTCAAATATAATCCTGCCACACTGAACAAACTTCTTTCATTTCTTGGAATTGGAATGAACTTCTTTCATTTCTGGAGATATATATATATATATATATATATGTGTGTGTGTGTATCTATGTAATATGTAATATATATGTAATTATATATATATCACTGAACAATACACCATCATACTATAGCTTTCATCACACTATATCATATAATTGTCTTACTAAAGCATAAGATCCCCGAGAGGAAGGATTGTGCTAATCTTCTTCACAACTATAATCCTAGTGCCTCAGAAAGCTGTGCATTGAATGAATATTACCTATAGGATACATATTAGCACCCTACCTACTGTCTTGGCAACTAGACTAATTTTTCTAAAAGACAAGACACTATTTAATTCTCCTAAATTAAAACTACTTTTATGTAAAACAGTGGAATTTCCTCCATAAAAATTATGTGCAATATTTTATTAAAATATTAACTAGAAATGTGAAGATTTTCACAAAAGAAAGCTAACTCTTTGAAGGTTAGACTTTGAAGTCTCTCAGACAATGCTGTAAAATAAAATGTAGAAATGTATCAAATTTTAGTGGGCCTTTGTCATCTATGCTACATAATTATTTTTTTAATTAGCACTTTTATGAGAGAATTAAGTGAGAAATATATGTAGGAAATTCTGTGTGCATTCTGTGTGTGTGTGCGTGTGTGTGTGATGATTCAGGCCATATTTAGAACAAAACAGCATAATTTGGAGGATATTCCATAGGAAATATTGAGGAAAAGACAAGAAATACCAATATTTGAAATATTCCAATTTCATTTATTTCAAAGGTTAATGTATGTACGTATCTAGGATTTTTGTTTAATTATTGTTTATTCCCCATCCCTCATAAACAAGAAGTTAATAAATCCACTACCTTTAAAGAAAGTAGTAGACTTCTGTTTTTAACTCTAACATGTAAAGAGATTTGAAGTCATCACTACCATCCTTATGACAGAAAACTCTGAACAACCTGAATATCAGCTACTTTTCTTGGACCCGTCAGAGAATTGAGTTCACAGGGAAAATTACCTCCCTGAAATGTGGAGAGGCAGGTGAATACAGAAAATCACATAACTGTTTACCTGCAACAGAATACCTGTTCATCTGTTAGAGAAAAAACTGATAGGAAGGCTTAATTATTTATAATAACAAATGCTGGAGGCTGAGTATGGACTAGCTTGAGAGTGAGAAAACCCTGGGGACTGCAGTATTAGTGGGGCCCACACATTTTTGCGGATTTTACCTTCAGGAAGCCCACCAGGTTCTCACAGTAAAGAATCATGAAAATTACCCTTATGGAAATGATAGAGAAAGGGGAATAAGAACAATTTTGAAATATGCACACCTTACCAATGGTATAAAAACAGAATTACAGCTTAAAGAGCTTGAAGATGCAAATTCTATCTAAGGAGAAATTCTTGTAGATGACCAAGGTCAACAGGAGAGACAAAATGATACTAGAGGAATTTGAAAAATCTGGCACATAAAGCAGCAGCAGACATTAAACACAGTCTAACTCTTGGCCAAATTAACATAAAACCTCACAATAAAGACTTTTTCCTCAGTTACTGTTACTCAATAAATCATGTCTAGCATTCAACAAAAAATTACAAGGCATGCAAAAAGGCAAGAAAAGGCAGTCTGAAGATAAAAATCAAGCATCACAAGCAGACTTATTTTAAAAAGAAGTATAATTGATATGTTAAGAGAAGTGATAAAATGGAATCATAAAAATGTTCAATTAAAACTAGGAAAGGAAGAAAAGTAGGGGGAGAAATTAAAAAATAAAGAACAATTACAAAGAGTAGAAAACAGAAACATGGAAGATATTAATCAAACCATAACAATAATTGTTCTAAATGCAAAAAAGACTTAGTTTGTCTTAGTGGATTTATATTTAAAATATAAAACAACACACCCAACAATAGTTGTTGACAGGAAATACACTTTAAATACAAAGATTCAGATAGGCTAAAAGTAAAGCAATGGAGAAAGATACTTCATACTAACACTATTTTAAAAATCTAGTAGCTGTATTAGTCAAAGCAACTTTCACAACAAGGAAACATCAGGATAATGAGGGGCACTACATAATGATAAAGGAATCAATTATATGACAAGACAAAACAATCATAAATATGTATGCACCTAACAACAGATGATCAAAATACATGAAGCAAAACTGGGTAAAACTGAAAGGATAAATGGATAAATCCACTATTACAGGCCGGAATTCAACACCCTTCTAACAGTAATTAATCAGTCAAACAGGCAGAAAATCAAAAAGGATAAATTTGGCCTGGCCAGCACTACTAAATCCACTTGGTCTAATTGACATTTACAGAATATTCCATCCATCAATAGCATAATACACATTTTTCTCAAGCTCACATGGAATATTCACCAAGACAGATGGCATTATAAGCCATGAAACACAATTTAGTAAATAGAAAAGAAGAAAAATCATACAACTTATGTCCTCAGACCATGATGGAATGAAACTAGAGATCCTTAGAAAAAGGATAGCTAGAAAATCCCAAAATATTTGGAGATTAAGCAACACATGAGTAAAAGAAAAATTCTCAAGATAAATTATAAATTATTTCCTAAAAATGAACACAAAGATGCAACATCGAAATCTGTGGGATGCAATTAAAGCAATGCATTGAGATAAATTTATATAGCATTAGGTACATATATTAGAAAAGAACGATCTAAAATCAATAATATAAGCTTCTACTAACTTTCTTTAGTAAGCTAGAGAAAGAAGAGCAATTTAAGTCTAATACAAGTAGAAGAAAAGAAAGTATTCTAATTGGATCAGGAACAAATAAACTTGAAAACTGGAAAGCAATATGTTAAAATCAATAAAACAAAAAGCTGATTCTTTGAAAAGATCAATAAAATTGATAAACAACTAGCCAGGCTAACTAAGAAAAATAGAAAAGGCATAAATTACCATTATCAGAAATGAAAGAGGGGTCATCACTACTGTTACCACAGAAATTAAAAGGATAAGAAAGAATACTATCAACAATTCTATGCCTACAAATTTTAAAACTCAGATAAAATGGGCAAATCTTTGAAAGATGGATACGTATCAAAACTCACAGAAAAATAGATAATCTGAATAGGCTTATGTTTATTAAAGAAACTGGATCAGTAACCTTAAAAAATAACCAGTGACAGATGGTTTCACTAGAGAATTCAACCAAAAGTATAAGGGAGAAATGAGAGGGCCTAAAGCCAGCAACACTCCAAGAGCAATGAGTACACCTAATGCCCAAATCTTGGTTTCTAATACCATTCTCCAATAAACGGAGCTAGGAAACCTTGAAGAAATATCAGTTTCTAAGACTGAAACAGGAAATATATAAGCCAAACCTGGAGAATCTTATAATTCCAGAAAATAAGGGAGTGATCATCAAAAAAACAAATCCCACATTGATTGATGTATGTCAGAGGGACAAAGGAGCCAACTGAAAGAGCACCTAATGGCTAAACCTGGAACAATTTGAGCAACAAAAAAATAAAGTAATAATTTTAACCCAGAGTATAAAATAAATACCCATGAATTCATACTCATACACATAAACAAATAATTGATGAATGATTGAATAAATAAATGAATGTGGAAGAAAGACAAATCTGTCACATGGCAAAATTCCAAATAATTCATGCAGATACTCTACTCTCAAGGTGGGGGAAAACAACTCCTCACTCCTTTAGCGTGGGCTGTGCAAAGTGACTTCCTTCCAAAGAGTATAAAAAGGGGAAGAAAAAAGTGACTTAATAATGAAGAAGCCTAACAAACCCTTCTTCATCTAGCTGATCAAGATTAACACCAACAGTCCTAAATCATGTTAATAGTATTCACCCTTGATCCGATGTGTTGAAAGTGGAATTACCTCTGTGATATTCCTCCCTCAAACCCATAATATAATCATGAGAAAAAACATCAAATCCTAACTGATGATCATTCTACACAATACCTAATCAATACTCCTCAAAACTGTCAAGGTAATCAAAAACAAGAAAAGTTTGGGCAATTGTCAGGTCAAGAATAGCCTAAGGAGACATAACTGCTAAATGTAATGTATCTAGGGAAGTATCCTGAAATAGGAACAGCATGTTAGGTAAAAAATAAGGAAATCTGAATAAACTCTGAACTTAATTAATAATAATATGTCAATATTGGTTCATTAATTGTAACAAATGCACCATAATAATATATTAACAAAAAGGTACTGGGAAAATTGGTGAGGAATATATGGAAAATATTTTACTAACTTCTTAATTATTCTGTAAACCTAAAATTGCTCTGAAGAAACAATATCTATTTAACAAAAGAAAACATCTTAACTTATTTGATGCTCCTGAAAGCAAATTCTTTTGAACAGTAGCTCTGTTTCACTAAGGCAGTGTTTTCCCAAACTTTGCTGATTATCTAAATCACCCAGGGCCACTTACTAAGAATAGTTATTCCAAGGTCTCACACCTGGAGTTTCTGGGGGTCTAAGAGCCTGAGAATTGGTATTTTAAACAGGCACCCACTCATGATTCTCATGAGAGGTACAGTTGAGAATTACTACTCTCTCTAGAAGATAGTTTACACTGAGGGCAAGAGATGTTAATAGCTTGGTCCAATGTCACACAGCTTTGACCACTGGGAAAACTCAGACCATCTTTTTTATTTTTTTATTAGTTTCTGCTTTATAACAAAGTGAATCAGTTATACATATACATCTGTTCCCATATCCCTTCCCTCTTGCGTCTCCCTCCCTGCCATCCTCCCTATCCCACCCCTGCAGGCGTCACAAAGCACGGAGCTGACCTCCCTGTGCTATGCGGCTGCTTCCCACTATCTATCTACCTTACGTTTGGTAGTGTATATATGTCCATGCCTCTCTCGCGCTTTGTCACAGCTTACCCTTTCCCCTCCCCATATCCTCAAGTCCATTCTCAAGTAGGTCTGTGTCTTTATTCCCGTTTTACCCCTAGGTTCTTCATGACATTTTTTTCCTTAAATTCCATATATATGTGTTAGCATACAGTATTTGTCTTTCTCTTTCTGACTTACTTCAATCTGTATGACAGACTCTAGGTCTATCCACCTCATTACAAATAGCTCAATTTCGTTTCCTTTTATGGCTGAGTAATATTCCATTGTATATATGTGCCACATCTTCTTTATCCATTCATTCGATGATGGACACTTAGGTTGTTTCCATCTCTGGGCTATTGTGAATAGAGCTGCAATGAACATTTTGGTACATGTCTCTTTTTGAATTATGGTTTTCTCAGGGTATATGCCCAGTAGTGGGATTGCTGGGTCATATGGTAGTTTTATTTGTAGTGTTTTAAGGAACCTCCATACTGTTCTCCATAGTGGCTGTACCAATTCACATTCCCACCAGCAGTGCAAGAGTGTTCCCTTTTCTCCACACCCTCTCCAGCATTTATTGATTCTAGATTTTTTGATGATGGCCATTCTGACTGGTGTGACATGATATCTCATTGTAGTTTTGATTTGCATTTCTCTAATGATTAATGATGTTGAGCATCCTTTCATGTGTTTGTTGGCAGTCTGTATATCTTCTTAGTCTTATACTGATACCTTCTGTTCAAATTCAGAACTACAGACAGTACTTCAGAAGAAAGGCAACATAATGGAGCAACTAGACAGAAGCAGTTAAAATAAACGTTAAGACACTTCTCTCAATTCAACACTAAAATTAATTTTTGGAGAAGATTTTCTATAATAAAAGCAAATTTAATCATATATTATACAGTCACATCATATATCTGGGAATATGAATCTGAAAGGCCAATATTGAGATATATTCTAGTAAAATTATTTGATTTTAAAGGATAAGAAATAAAAAAGGGAGAGAAGACAAGATGGCGCAATAGGAAAACCCTGAAATCACCTCCTCCCACAGACACACCAACATTACAACTACTTAAACAGAACAACTATCTATGAGAATGACCTAGTAGAAAAAATTTTCCTCAAGTAAAGACAGGGCACCACAGTGAAACTGGTGGGAAGGGCAGAGATGGGGTATAGTCAGGACCCACACTCCTGGGTGACCCACAAATGGGAGGAATATCACAATCATAGTGGTCCTTCCCAAAGAGCAATGAGTCCAAGTTCCACATTGTACTCCCTAGCCTAGGGGTCTTGCACCAGGAAGACAACCCCCAGAATGTCTGGCTTTGAAACTCAGCAGGGCTTATATTTGAGATAGCTGGAGGTCTATAGAAAACAGAGACTAAACTCTTAAAGAGAGCATGCAAAATCTCACATGCTCTGAATGCCAATGCTGAGGCAGTAATTTGGAAGGACCCTAGGTCAGACTACTTTCTGATCTTGGAGAACCTCCCAGAGAGGCAGAAGGTAACTGAGACTATCCCTGGTGGCAAAGACATTGGCAGCAGCCATTTTGGGAAACCCATTCAACTGCAATAACACTGGTGCTGGAAAGCACCATTTTGGGATCTTCCCTCTCACCTACTAGTGCAGGAACACAGCCTTGCCTACCAGTGACTGCTACTATCCTTGGGCCACCCTGAACCATGCAGACAACGATGCAGGGACCTGAGCCCCTGGGCTGCACAAACAACTATGTTAGGATCTGGCCCTGCCTTTCTAGCACTAGCTCTGAGTCACCCAGGACCACACAGAAAGCCAGGCAGGAAATTGGCCCTCTTCACCAGCAGGCCAGCACCAGACTCATGCCCCCCTTAACCATGTGTGGACCTGGCTGGCCACCAGCAGGGTGGCAACAGAGTTGTTCCCCACCATGCAGCCAATGATGCAGGAAGCCTACCCAACTTCCAGTGGGCTCACAGCAACTGCAGGAGGCATGACTTTGCAGTCAACCAGGCCAGGGGCTAGAACCACCTACCAATGCACCCACAGTAGCAGGCCTCACCACAACAAAAGGGCACATGCAAGATTAGCTAACTTGGCAGAGTAAAAAGACTCTGAGCTTACCTCCTCTCACAAACACACCAAATTCACAACTATCTGCAGAACAACCATCCATGAATAAGACAAAAACCTACCAGAAAAGATCTTCTACAACTAAAGACATAAAGAAGAAACCACAAAGAGGTGGGTGAGAGGGGCAGACTCAATCAATTCCCATATCCCAGGGTGAGTGACCCACAAACTAGAGAATAATTATAGTGTAGAGCTCCCCCCATAGCAGTGAGAGTTCTGAAGCACATGTAGGGCTCCCCAGCCTGGATATCCTGCACCAGTCAAATGAGTTCCCAGAGAATTTGGCCTTAAAGGACAGTGGGCTTAATTTTGGAAGTCCCAAAGGACTGGAGGAAATAGAGACTTCACTCTTAAAGGGCACACACAAAATCTCACCCAGGGCAAAGGCAGTAATTTGATAAGAGCCTGGGCCTGACCTACCTGTTGATCTTGGAGAGACCCCCAGAGAGGCGGGGGGGGGGTTGGCTAGGGCTCACCCTGAGGACATAGACACTGGTGGAAGCCATATTTGGGAGCTTTCTACCTTGTGTACACTGCTGCTAGCAGCAGCAATCATGGGATGCTCCCACTAGCTCATTAGTGCCAAAACCTAACTCCACCCAACAGCCTGCACACAAAAATGCTGGGACACCTCAGGCCAAATAACTAACTGGGTGGGAACACACCCCCACCCATCACCAGGTAGGTTGTCTAAAGATTTTCTGTGCCCACAGCCATCTCTAGACACACCTCTAGACAGAGCCCTGCCCAACAGAGGGCTAAGACACATTTCCACCCCTCAGTGGGCAGGCACTGGCCCTGCCCACCAGGAAGTGTGCACTAGCCCTTAGACCAGCCACAGACACCAGGGGCCAGACACCAGAAGCAAGGAAACCACAATCCTGCAGCCTGCCAATCCAGCCTACCAACATCAGGCCAGACCCGACCTGGTCCTGGGCCTACCCACTAGCTGGCCAACACCAACTTCAGATTACCCTGGACCCATACCCAACTTTTTCAAAAACTGCCAACCCCCAGCAATCTGACACAATTTCTGGGATCTCTGTGACCTATGTCCAGACTCCAGGATATGGCTCTGCCTACCAGTAGACCCACATTAACCCCAGAACCTGGCTTTACCCAACAGTGAGCAAGAAAGAGCCCTGGAGTCTTCTGGACCTTAACTCCTCCCACATGTGAACCAGCACTAGCCCCAGGGCCCCTTAGGGTTCTGCAGCCAGCCGACTCATGACTAGGCCATGCCAACCAAAAGCCAGCAGCAACTGCACAAAGCAGGACCTGGCAACCAATTGGGCTAGGGGCCAAAGAAGCCTACCAGACAACCCACATACTCATCCCACCACAACTGAAGTATCCTTGCAGCCCTCTTAGGGGGAATCCCTAGAGCGTATAGCTTGGGTGATAAGAGGGGAGTGCACTGCTGGGACACATAGGACATCTACAGAAGACCACTTTTCCAAGGTTAAGAAATGTAACTAACCTACTACATACATTAAAATACAATTAGCAACTTAGATAATATGAGGGAGCAGAGTACCATGTTCTAGATGAAGAAACAAATAAAACCCCAGAAAAAGAACCACAGCAAGTGGAGATAGGCAACCTACACAATAAAGAGTATGGAGTAATGATTGTAAAAGTGACAAAAGAACTTGGGAGAAGAATGGATGTACAGAGCGAGAAGTTAGAAGGTTTTAAAAGAGTTAGAAAATATAAAAAACAACCAAACAGAGATAGAATACGATACCTGAAATTGGAAAAAAAAAAAAAGAACACAAGAAGGAATCAACAATAAGCTAAATAATACAGAGGGTTGGATCACTGAGATGAAGACAAAGTAGTGGAAATCACTGCCCCTTAATGGAAAGAAGAAAAGAAGAATGTAAAGAAATGAGGACAGTTTAAGAGACCTCTGGGACAATATCAAGCACACTAATATTCACATTATAGTGGTTGAAGAAGGAGAAGAGAGAGAGAAAGAAGTTGAGAACATATTTGAGAACATAATAGCTGAAAAGTTTCCTAACCTGGGAAAAGAAACAGACATTCAAGTCCAGGAAGCACAGAGAGTCCCATGAAGGATTAATGCAAAGAAGGACACACCAAGACACATAATAATTAAAATGACAAAAATTAAAAATAAAGAGAGAATATTAAAAGCAGCAAGGGAAAAGTAATAAACAACATACAAGGGAAGTCCCATAAAGTTATCAGCTGATACTTCAACAGAAACTCTGCAGGCCAGAAGGGAATTGTACTATATACTTAAAGTGATGAAAAGGAAAAACCTACAACCAAGGATACTTTGCCAAACAAGCCTCTTGTTCAGATTTGATGGGAGATCAAAAGCTTTACAGACAAGCAAAATCTAAGAGTTCAGCACCATCAAACCAGCATAAGAGCAAATGTTAAAGGAGTTTCTCCAGGCAAAAAATAAAAGGATGCAAATAGAAATAAGAGAATTAGGATATGAAAATCTCCCTGGTAAAGGCAAACAAAAAATAAAGGTAGGAAATAATCCACACACAAAGCTAATAGGGAATTTTAAAGACAGAGGTAGTAAAATCATCTGTATCTACAATAGACAGTTAAGTGATACACAGAAAAATTAAATGTAAAATAAAATATGAAAAATATTAATCATGAGGAGAGAAGAGTACAAAATGCAGGATTTAGATTTTTTTTTTTTTTCGGTACAAGGGCCTCTCACTGTTGTGGCCTGTCCCGTTGTGGAGCAACAGGCTCCTGACAGGCAGGCTCAGCGTCCATGGTTCATGGGCCTAACCGCTCTGTGGCATGTGGGATCTTCCCAGACCGGGGCACGAACCCATATCCCCTGCATTGGCAGGCGGACTCTCAACCACTGCGCCACCAGAAAAGCCCTAGAAAAAAATTTTTTGAAGTAGAGTTGATTTACAATGTTGTGCCAATCTCTGCTGTACAGCAAAGTGACTCAGTTATACACATATATACATTCTCTTTTTTTTCCTATTTTTTATTAGTTTCTGCTTTATAACAAAGTGAATCAGTCATACATATACATCTGTTCCCACATCCCCTCCCTCATGCATCTCCCTCCCTCCCACCCTCCCCATCCCTCCCCTCCAGGCGGTCACAAAGCACCGAGCTGATCTCCCTGTGCTCTGCGGCTGCTTCCCACTATCTATCTACCCTACGTTTGGTAGTGTATAAATGTCCATGCCTCTCTTTCGCTTTGTCACAGCTTACCCTTCCCCCTCCCCATATCCTCAAGTCCATTCTCAAGTAGGTCTGTGTCTTTATTCCCGTTTTACCCCTAGGTTCTTCATGAGATTTTTTTTCTTATATTCCATATATATGTGTTAGCATACGGTATTTGTCTTTCTCTTTCTGACTTACTTCACTCTGTATGACAGACTCTAGGTCTATCCACCTCATTACAAATAGCTCAATTTCATTTCATTTTATTGCTGAGTAATATTCCATTGTATATATGTGCCACATCTTCTTTATCCATTCATCTGATGATGGACACTTAGGTTGTTTCCAGCTGTGGGCTATTGTGAATAGAGCTGCAATGAACATTTTGGTACATGTCTCTTTTTGAATTATGGTTTTCGCAGGGTATATGCCTAGTAGTGGGATTGCTGGGTCATATGGCAGTTGTATTTTTAGTTTTTTAAGGAACCTCCATACTGTTCTCCATAGTGGCTGTACCAATTCACATTCCCACCAGCAGTGCAAGAGTGTTCCCTTTTCTCCACACCCTCTCCAGCATTTATTGTTTCTAGGTTACTTGATGATGGCCATTCTGACTGGTGTGAGATGATATCTCATTGTAGTTTTGATTTGCATTTCTCTAATGATTAATGATGTTGAGCATTCTTTCATGTGTTTGTTGGCAGTCTGTATATCTTCTTTGGAGAAATGCCTATTTAAGTCTTCTGCCATTTTTGGATTGGGTTGTTTCTTTTTTTGCTATTTAGTGGCATGAGCTGCTTATAAATTTTGGAGATTAATCCCTTGTCAGTTGCTTCATTTGCAGATATTTTCTCCCATTCTGAGGGTTGTCTTTTGGTCTTGTTTATGGTTTCCTTTGCTGTGCAAAAGCTTTGAAGTTTCATTAGGTCCCATTTGTTTATCTTTGTTTTTATTTCCATTTCTCTAGGAGGTGGGTCCAAAAGGATCTTGCTGTGATTTATGTCATAGAGTGTTCTGCCTATGTTTTCCTCTAAGAGTTTGATAGTTTCTGGTCTTACATTTAGGTCTTTAATCCATTTTGAGCTTATTTTTGTGTATGGCATTAGGGAATGATCTAATCTCATACTTTTACATGTCCCTGTCCACTTTTCCCAGCACCACTTATTGAAGAGGCTGTCCTTTCTCCACTGTACATTCCGGCCTCCTTTATCAAAGATAAGTTGACCATGTGTGCGTGGGTTTATCTCTGGGCTTTCTATCCTGTTATATTGATCTATCTTTCTGTTTTTGTGCCAGTACCACACTGTCTTGATTACTGTAGCTTTGTAGTATAGTCTGAAGTCAGGGAGCCTGATTCCTCCAGCTCCGTTTTTCGTTCTCAAGATTACTTTGGCTATTCGGGGTCTTTTGTTTCTCCAAACAAATTTTGAAATTTTTTGTTCTAGTTCTGTGAAAAATGCCAGTGGTAGTTTGATAGGGATTGCATTGAATCTGTAGATTGCTTTGGGTAGTAGAGTCATTTTCACAATATTGATTCTTCCAATCCAGGAGCATGGGATATCTCTCCATCGATTTCTATCATCTTTAATTTCTTTCATCAGTGTCTTATAATTTTCTGCATACAGGTCTTTTGTCTCCTTAGGTAGGTTTATTCCTAGATATTTTATTCTTTTAGTTGCAATGGTAAATGGGAGTGTTTTCTTGATTCCATTTTCAGATTTTTCATCATTAGTGTACAGGAATGCCAGAGATTTCTGTGCATTAATTTTGTATCCTGCTACTTTACCAAATTCATTGATTAGCTCTAGTAGTTTTCTGGTAGCATCTTTAGGATTCTCTATGTATAGTATCATGTCATCTGCAAACAGTGACAGCTTTACTTCTTCTTTTCCAATTTGGATTCCTTTTATTTCCCTTTCTTCTCTGATAGCTGTGGCTAAAACTTCCAAAACTAAGTTGAATAAGAGTGGTGAGAGTGGGCAGCCTTGTCTTGTTCCTGATCTTAGTGGAAATGGTTTCAGTTTTTCACCATTGAGGACGATGTTGGCTGTGGGTTTGTCATATATGGCCTTTATTATGTTGAGGAAAGTTCCCTCTATGCCTACTTTCTGCAGGGATTTATCATAAATGGGTGTTGAATTTTTTCAAAAGCTTTCTCTGCATCTATTGAGATGATCATATGATTTTTCTCCTTCAATTTGTTAATATGGTGTATCACATTGATTGATTTCCATATATTGAAGAATCCTTGCATTCCTGGGATAAACCCCATTTGATCATGGTGTATGATCCTTATAATGTGCTGTTGGATTCTGTTTGCTAGTATTTTGTTGAGGATTTTTGCATCTATGTTCATCAGTGATATTGGCCTATAGTTTTCTTTCTTTGTGACATCCTTGCCTGGTTTTGGTATCAAGGTGATGGTGGCCTCATAGAATGAGTGTGGGAGTGCTCCTCCCTCTGCTATATTTTGGAAGAGTTTGAGAAGGATAGGTGTTAGCTCTTCTCTAAATGATTGATAGAATTCGCCTGTGAAGGCATCTGGTCCTGGGCTTTTGTTTGTTGGAAGATTTTTAATCACAGTTTCAATTTCAGTGCTTGTGATTGGTCTATTCATATTTTCTAGTTCTTCCTGATTCTGTCTTGGTAGGTTGTGCATTTCTAAGAATTTGTCCATTTCTTCCAGGTTGTCCATTTTATTGACATAGAGTTTCTTGTAGTAATCTCTCATGATCTTTTGTATTTCTGCAGTGTCCGTTGTTACTTCTCCTTTTTGTTTTCTAATTCTATTGATTTGAGTCTTCTCCCTTTTTTCTTGATGAGTCTGGCTAATGGTTTATCAATTTTGTTTATCTTCTCAAAGGACCAGCTTTTAGTTTTATTGATCTTTGCTATCATTTCCTTCATTTCTTTTTCATTTTTTTCTGATCTGATCTTTATGATTTCTTTCCTTCTGCTAAATTTGCGTTTTTTTGTTCTTTATCTAATTGCTTTAGATTCAGGGTCAGGTTGTTTACCCGAGATGTTTCCTGTTTCTTAAGGTGGGATTTTATTGCTATAAACTTTCCCCTTACAACTGCTTTTGCTCGTTCCGTAGGTTTTGGGTCGTCGTGTCTCAATTGTCATTTGTTTCTAGGTATTTCTTTATTTCCTCTTTGATTTCTTCAATGATCACTTCGTTATTGAGTAGTGTATTGTTTAGCCTCCATGTGTTTGTATTTATTACAGATCTTTTCCTGTAATTGATGTCTAGTCTCATAGCATTGTGGTCGGAAAAGATACTTGATACAATTTCAGTATTCTTAAATTTACCAAGGCTTGCTTTGTGACCCAAGATATGATCTATCCTGGAGAATGTTCCATGAGCACTTGAGAAAAATGTGTATTCTGTTGTTTTTGGATGGAATGTCCTATAAATATCAATTAAGTCCATCTTGTTTAATGTATCATTTAAAGCTTGTGTTTCCTTATTTATTTCCATTTTGGATGACCTGTCCATTGGTGAAAGTGGGGTGTTGAAGTCCCCTACTATGAGCGTATTACTGTTGATTTCCCCTTTTATGGCTGTTAGTATTTGCCTTATGTATTGAGGTGCTCCTATGTTGGGTGCAGAAATATTTACAATTGTTATATCTTCTTGGATCAATCCCTTGATCATTATGTAGTGTCCTTCTTTATCTCTTCTAATAGTCTTTATTTTAAAGTCTATTTTGTCTGATATAAGAATTGCTACTCCAGCTTTCTTTTGATTTCCATTTGCATGGAATATCTTTTTCCATCCCCTTACTTTCAATCTGTATGTGTCTCTAGGTCTGAAGTGGGTCTCTTGTAGACAGCATATATATGGGTCTTGTTTTTGTATCCATTCAGCCACTCTGTGTCTTTTGGTGGGAGCATTTAGTCCGTTTACATTTAAGGTAATTATGGATATGTATGTTCCTGTTCCCATTTCCTTAATTGCTTTGGGTTCGTTATTGTAGGTCTTTTCCTTCTGTTGTGTTTCTTGCCTAGAGAAGTTCCTTTAGCATTTGTTGTAAAGCTGGTTTGGTGGTGCTGAACTCTCTCAGCTTTTGCTTCTCTGTTAGGTTTTTAATTTCTCCATCAAATCTGAATGAGATCCTTGCTGGGTAGAGTAATCTTGGTTGCAGGTTTTTCTCATTCATCACTTTAATTATGTTTTGGCACTCCCTTCTGGCTTGTAGAGTTTCTGCTGAGAGGTCACCTGTTAACCTGATGGGGATTCCCTTGTGTGTTATTTGTTGTCTCTCCCTTGCTGTTTTTAATATGATTTCTTTGTGTTTAATTTTTGACAGTTCGATTAATATGTGTCTTGGCGTATTTCTCCTTGGATTTATTCTGTATGGGACTCTCTGTACCTCCTGGACTTGATTAACTATTTCCTTTCCCATATTAGGGAAGTTTTCAACTATAATCTCTTCAAATATTTTCTCATTCCTTTTCTTCTTCTCTTCTTCTTCTGGAAACCTTATAATTCGAATGTTGGTGCATTTAATGTTGTTCCATAGGTCTCTGAGACTGTCCTCTGTTCTTTTCATTCTTTTTTCTTTATTTTGCTCTGCAGCAGTTATTTCCACTATTTTATCTTCCACCTCACTTATCTGTTCTTCTGCCTCTGTTATTCTACTATTGATCCCATCTAGAGTATTTTTCATTTCATTTTATGTGTTTTTAATTGATGCTTGATTAATCTTTAGTTCTTCTAGGTCCTTGTTGACTGTTTCTTGCATTTTGTCTATTCTATTTCCAAGATTTTGGATCTTGGAAATAGAATCTTGGATCATCTTTATTATCATTATTCTGAATACTTTTTCAGGTAGACTGCCTACTACCTCTTCATTTGTTAGGTCTGGTAGGTTTTCATCTTGCTCCTTCTCCTGCTGTGTGTTTTTCTGTCTTCTCATTTTGCTTATGTTACTGTGTTTGGGGTCTCCTTTTTGCAGGCTGCAGATTCGTAGTTCCCATTGTTTTTGGTGTCATTTGTCCCCAGTGGCTAAGGTTGTTTCAGTAGGTTGTGTAGGCTTCCTGGTGGGGGGGACTAGTGCCTGTGTTCTGGTGGATGAGGCTCGATCTTGTCTTTCTGGTGGACAGGTCCATGTCTGGTGGTGTGTTTTGGTTTGCCTGTTCCCTTATTATGATTTTAGGCAGCCTCTCTGCTGATGGGTGTGGCCGTGTTCCTGTCTTGCTAGTTGTTTGGCATAGTGTGACCAGCACTGTAGCTTGCTGGTCGTTGACTGAAGCTGGGTGCTGGTGTTGAGATGGAGATTTCTGGGAGATTTTCGCCACTTGATATTATGTGGAGCTCTAAGGTCTCTTGTTGACCCGTGTCCTGAAGTTGGCTCTCCCACTTCAGAGGCACTGCAGTGACTCCTGGCTGCAGCATCAAGAGCTTTTCATCTACCCGGCTCAGAATAAAAGGGAGAAAAAGTAGAAAGAAAGAATTAGTAGAAGAAAGAAAGAGAGAGAAAGAAAGGAAGAAGGAAAGAAAGGAAGGAAGGAAGGAAGAAAGAAAGGAAGAAAGAAAGGAGGGAGGGAGGGAGGAAGGAAAGGAAAAGAAAGAGTGATAGGAAGAAGGGATTGAGGGAGCAAGGAAAGAAAGAAAGATAGGATGAAAGACAGGAGGGAGGAAGGAAAAAAGATAGGAAGAAAGCAAAAAGAAAGAAAGAAAGTAGGAAAGAAAGACAGGAGGGATGGAGGCAGGGAGGAAGGAAAGAAGGAGAGAAAGAAAGAAAGGAGGGGCGGAGGGAGGGATGGAGGAAGGGATGGTAGGAAAAAAGAAAGAGAGAAGATAAAGTAAAATAGAATGAAGTATAAAATATAGTAGCGTTATTAAAATAAAAAAGTAATTATTGAAAAAAAAGGACAGATAGAACCCTGGGACATATGGCGGAAGTAGAGCTATACAGAGAAAAATCTCACACGGAAGCATACACATACACATTCACAAAAAGAGAACAAGGGGAAAAAATCGAAAATCTTGCTCTCAAAGTCCACATCTTCAATTTGGCATAATTCGTTGTAAAAAGAGGAAAAGGGAAAAAGTCTGAAATCTTGCTCTCAAAGTCCACCTCCTTAATTTGGGATAATTCGTTGTAAAAAGAGGAAAAGGGGAAAAAATCTTAAATCTTGTCCTCAAAGTCCACCTCCTCAATTTGGGATGATTTGCTGTCCATTCATGCACTCCACAGACGCAGGGCACATCAAGCGGACCATGGAGATTTAATCTGCTGCTTCTGAGGCTGCACAGAGAGATTTCCCTCTCTCTTCTCTGCTCTCACAGCTTCCGGGTCTCAGCCTTGGACCTGGCGCCGGCTCTGTGCTTTGGTCGCTGGAGGGTGTCCTTTCTTCGCTCAGACAGGACGGGTTTAAAGGAGCCGCTGATTCGGTGGCTCTGGCTCACTCAGGCCAAGGGGAGGGAGAGGCACGCAGTGCGGAGTGGGCCTGTGGCGGCAGAGCCCGGCGTGACGTTGCGCCAGCCCAAGGCGCTCCATGCGCTTTCCCGGGGAAGCCATCCTTGGCCCCCTGGACCCCGGCAATGGTGGGCTGCACAGGCTCCCCGGAAGGGGGGGTGGACAGTGACCGGCGCTTGCACACAGGCCTTGTGGCGGTGGCAGCAGCAGCCCCAGCGTCCCACGCCCGTCTGCGGGGTCCTCGGCTTTAGCTGTGGCTCGTGCCTGTCTCTGGAGCTCCTTTAAGCAGTGCTCTTAATGCCCTCTCCTGGCACACCAGGAAACAAAAGGGAAGAAAAAGTCTCTTGCTTCTCCAGCAGCTCCAGACTTTTTCCCCCGGACTCCCTCCGGGCTAACCGTGGTGTAACCCCTTCAGGCTCTCTTCCTGCCACCAGCCAAAGTCCTCTCCCTGCGCTCCGACTGAAACCTGATACCCGAGCCTCAGCTCCCAGCCCCGCCCGCCCCGGCGGCCGAGCAGACAAGCCTCTCGGGCTGGTGTGTGCCTGAGGGCACCGATCCTCTGTGCCGGAATCTCTCCGCTTTGCCCTCCGCACCCCTGTTGCTGCATTCTCCTCCGCTACTCTGAAGCTTTCCCACTCCACCACCCGCAGTCTCTGCCCATGAAGGGGCTTCTGGTGTGTGGAAGCCTTTCCTCCTTCATGGCTCCCTCCCACTGGTGCAGGTCCCGTCCCTATCCTTTTGTCTCCATTTATTCTTTTTTCTTTTGTCCTACCCAGGTATGTTGGGGAGTTTCTTGCCTTTAGGGGGGTTTGAGGTCTTCTGTCAGCGTTCAGTAGGTGTTCTGTAGGAGTTGTTCCACGTGTAGATGAATTTCTGCTGTATCTGTGGGAAGGAAGGTGATCTCCGCGTCTTACTCTTCCGCTATCTTCCTCAGTCCTCCTTCTTTCTTTCTTTCTTTTTCTTTCTTTCTTTCTTTCTCCTACTAATTCTTTCTTTCTACTTTTTCTCCCTTTTATTCTGAGCCAGGTAGATGAAAGGCTCTTGGTGCTGCAGCCAGGAGTCAGTGCTGTGCCTCTGAAGTGGGAGAGCCAACTTCAGGACACGGGTCCACAAGAGACCTCACAGCTCCACATAATATCAAGCGGCAAAGGTCTCCCAGAGATCTCCATCTCAACACCAGATCCCAGCTTCACTCAACGAACAGCAACCTACAGTACTGGTCACCATGTGCCAGGCAACTAGCAAGAGGGGAACACGGCCACACCCATTAGCAGAGAGGCTGCCTAAAAACATAATAAGGCCACAGGCACCCCAAAACACATCACCAGACGTGGACCTGTCCACCAGAAAGACAAGATCGAGCCTCATCCACCAGAACACAGGCACTATTCCCCTCCACCAGGAAGCCTACACAACCCACTGAAACAACCTTAGCCACTGGGGACAAATGACACCAAAAACAACGGGAACTACAGATCTGCAGCCTGCAAAAAGGAGACCCTAAACACAGTAAGATAAGCAAAATGAGAAGACAGAAAAGCACACAGCAGGAGAAGGAGCAAGATAAAAACCCACCAGACCTCACAAATGAAGAGGAAATAGGCAGTCTACCTGAAAAAAAATCAGAATAATGAGATTAAAGATGATGCAAAGTCTTGGAAATTGAATAGACAAAATGCAAGAAACAGTTAACAAGGACCTAGAAGAACTAAAGATGAATCAAGCATCGATCATCAACACAATAGATGAAATGAAAACTACTCTACATGGGATCAATAACAGAATAACTGAGGCAGAATAACAGATAACTGAAGTGGAAGATAAAATAGTGGAAATAACTGATGCAGAGCAAAATAAAGAAACAAGAATGTAAAGAGCTGAGGACAGTCTCAGAGACCTCTGGGACAACATTAAAAGCACCAATATTCAAATTATAGGGGTTCCAGAAGAAGAAGAGAAAAAGAAAGGGACTGAGAAAATATTTGAAGAGATTATAGTTGAAAAGTTCCCTAATATGGCAAAGGAAATAGTTAATCAAGTCTAGGAGGCACAGAGAGTCCCATACAGAATAAATCCAAGGAGAAATATGCCAAGACACATATTAATCAAAGTGTCAAAACTTAAACACAAAGAAAACATATTAAAAGCAGCAAGGGAAAAACAAAAAATAACACACAAGAGAAGCCCTATCAGGTTAACAGCTGATCTCTCAGCAGAAACTGTACAAGCCAGAAGAGAGTGCCAGGACATATTTAAAGTGATGAAGGAGAAAAACCTGCAACCAAGATTACTCTACCCAGCAAGGATCTCATTCAGATTTGATGGAGAAATTAAAACCTTTACAGACAAGCAAAAGCTGAGAGAGTTCAGCACCACCAAACCAGCTTTACAACAAATGCTAAAGGAACTTCTCTAGGCAAGAAACACAACAGAAGGAAAAGACCTACAATAACGAACCCAAAACAATTAAGGAAATGGGAATAGGAACATACATATCAATACTTACCTTAAATGTAAATGGACTAAATGCTCCCACCAAATGACACATATTGGTTGAATGGATACAAAAGCAAGACCCATATATATGCTGTCTACAAGAGACCCGCTTCAGACCTAGAGACACATACAGACTGAAAGTAAAGGAATGAAAAATGATATTCCATGCAAATGGAAATCAAAAGAAAGCTGGAGTAGCAATTCTTATATCAGACAAAATAGACTTTAAAATAAAGACTATTAGAAGAGACCAAGAAGGACACTACATAATGATAAAGGGATCAATCCAAGAAGAAGATATAACAATTGTAAATATTTCTGCACCTAACATAGGAGCACCTCAATACATAAGGCAAATACTAACAGCCATAAAAGGGGAAATCGACAGGAACACACTCATAGTAGGGGACTTCAACACCCCACTTTCACCAATGGACAGGTCATCCAAAATGGAAATAAATAAGGAAACACAAGCTTTAAATGATACATTAGACAAGATGGACTTAATTGATATTTATAGGATATTCCATCCAAAACCAACAGAATACACATTTTTCTCAAGTGCTCATGGTACATTCTCCAGGATAGATCATATCTTGGGTCACAAATCAAGCCTTGGTAAATTTAAGAAAATTGAAATTGTATCAAGTATCTTTTCCGACCACAATGCTATGAGACTAGACATCAATTACAGGAAAAGATCTGTAAAAAATACAAACACATGGAGGCTAAACAATACCCTACTTAATAACGAAGTGATCATTGAAGAAATCAAAGAGGAAATAAAAAATACCTAGAAACAAATGACAATGGAGACACGATGACCCAAAACCTATGGGACGCAGCAAAAGCAGTTGTAAGAGGGAAGTTTATAGCAATACAATCCCACCTTAAGAAACCAGAAACATCTCGAGTAAACAACCTGACCTTGCACCTAAAGCAATTAGAGAAAGAAGAACAAAAAACCCCGAAAGTGAGCAGAAGGAAAGAAATCATAAAGATCAGATCAGAAGTAAATGAAAAAGAAATGAAGGAAACGATAGCAAAGATCAATATATCTAAAAGCTGGTTCTTTGAGAAGATAAACAAAATTGATAAACCATTAGCCAGACTCATCAAGAAAAAAAGGGAGAAGACTCAAATCAGTGGAAATATCAATGAAAAATGAGAAGAAACAAGTGACACTGCAGAAATACAAAAGATTATGAGAGATTACTACAAGCAAGTCTATGCCAATAAAATGGACAACCTGGAAGAAATGGACAAATTCTTAGAAATGCAGAATCTGCCAAGACCGAATCAGGAAGAAATAGAAAATATGAACAGACCAATTACAAGCACTGAAATTGAAACTGTGATAAAAAATCTTCCAACAAACAAAAGCCCAGGACCAGATGGCTTCACAGGAGAATTCTATCAAACATTTAAAGAAGGGCTAACACGTATCCTTCTCAACCCCTTCCAAAATATAGCAGAGGGAGGAACACTCCCAAACTCATTCTACGAGGCCACCAACACTTTGATACCAAAACCAGGCAAGGATGTCACAAAGAAAGAAAACTACAGGCCAATATCCCTGATGAACATAGATGCAAAAATCCTCAACAAAATACTAGCAAACAGAATCCAACAGCACATTAAAAGGATCATACAGCATGATGAAGTGGGGTTTATTCCAGGAATGCAAGGATTCTTCAATATACGCCAATCAATCAATGTGATACACCATATTAACAAACTGAAGGACAAAAACCATATGATCATCTCAATAGATGCAGAGAAAGCTCTCGACAAAATTCAACACCCATTTATGATAAAAACCGTGCAGAAGTAGGCATAGAGGGAACTTTCCTCAACATAATAAAGGCCATATATGACAAACCCACAGCCAACATTGTCCTCAATGGTGAAAAACTGAAACCATTTCCACTAAGATCAGGAACAAGACAAGGCTGCCCACTCTCACCACTCTTATTCAACTTAGTTTTGGAAGTTTTAGCCACAGCAATCAGAGAAGAAAAGGAAATAAAAGGAATCCAAATTGGAAAAGAAGAAGTAAAGCTGTCACTGTTTGCAGATGACATGATACTATACATAGAGAATCCTAAAGATGCTACCAGAAAACTGCTAGAGCTAATCAATGAATTTGGTAAAGTAGCAGGATACAAAATTAATGCACAGAAATCTCTGGCATTCCTGTACACTAATGTTGAAAAATCTGAAAATGAAATCAAGAAAACACTCCCATTTACCATTGCAACAAAAAGAATAAAATATCTAGGAATAAACCTACCTAAGGAGACAAAAGACCTGTATGCAGAAAATTATAAGACACTGATGAAAGAAATTAAAGATGATACAAATAGATGGAGAGATATACCATGCTCCTGGATTGGAAGAATCAATATTGTGAAAATGACTCTACTACCCAAAGCAATCTACAGATTCAATGCAATCCCTATCAAACTACCACTGGCATTTTTCACAGAACTAGAACAAAAAATTTCAAAATTTGTTTGGAAGAACAAAAGACTCCGAATAGCCAAAGCAATATTGAGAATGAAAAACGGAGCTGGCGGAATCAGGCTCCCTGACTTCAGACTATACTACAAAGCTACAGTAATCAAGACAGTGTGGTACTTGCACAAAAACAGAGAGCTAGATCAATATAACAGGATACAAAGCCCAGAGATAAACCCACGCACATATGGTCAACTTATCTTTGATAAAGGAGGCAGGAATGTACAGTGGAGAAAGGACAGCCTCTTCAGTAAGTGGTGCTGGGAAAACTGGACAGGGACATGTAAATGTAGGAGATTAGATCATTCCCTAGCACCATCCACAAAAATAAGCTCAAAATGGATTAAAGACCTAAATGTAAGGCCAGAAACTATCAAACTCTTAGAGGAAAACATAGGCAGAACAGTCTATGACATAAATCACAGCAAGATCCTTTTGGACCCACCTCCTAGAGAAATGGAAATAAATACAAAGATAAACAAATGGGACCTAATGAAACTTCAAAGCTTTTGCACAGCAAAGGAAACCATAAACAAGACCAAAAGACAACCCTCATAATGGGAGAAAATATCTGCAAATGAAGCAACTGACAAGGGATTAATCTCCAAAATTTATAAACAGCTCATGCAGCTCAATAGCAAAAAAACAAACAACCCAATCCAAAAATGGGCAGAAGACTTAAATAGGCATTTCCCCAAAGAAGATATACAGACTGCCAACAAACACATGAGAAGATGCTCAACATCATTAATCATTAGAGAAATGCAAATCAAAACTACAATGAGATATCATCTCACACCAGTCAGAATGGCCATCATCAAGAAATCTAGAAACAATAAATGCTGGAGAGGGTGTGGAGAAAAGGGAACACTCTTGCACTGCTGGTGGGAATGTGAATTGGTACAGCCACTATGGAGAACAATATGGAGGTTCCTTAAAAAACTAAAATTAGAACTTCCATATGACCCAGCAATCCCACTACTAGGCATATGCCCTGAGAAAACCATAATTCAAAAAGAGACATGTACCAAAATGTTCATTGCAGCTCTATTCACAATAGCCCACAGCTGGAAACAACCTAAGTGTCCATCATCGGATGAATGGATAAAGAAGATGTGTCAAATATATACAATGGAATATTACTCAGCCATAAAAAGAAACGAAACTGAGCTATCTGTAATGAGGTGGATAGACCTAGAGTCTGTCATACAGAGTGAAGTAAGTCAGAAAGAGAAAGACAAATACCGTATGCTAACACATATATATGGAATTTTAAAAAATGTCATGAAGAACGTAGGGGTAAAACAGGAATAAAGACACAGACCTACTTGAGAATGGACTTGAGGATATGGGGAGGGGGAAAGGTAAGCTGTGACAAAGCGAAAGAGAGGCATGGACATATATACACTACCAAATGTAAGGTAGATAGAGAGTGGGAAGCAGCCGCATAGCACCGGGAGATCAGCTCGGTGCTTTGTGATCGCCTGGAGGGGTGGGATGGGGAGGGTGGGAGGGAGGGAGATGCATGAGGGAAGGGATGTGGGAACAGATGTATATGTATGACTGATTCACTTTGTTATAAAGGAGAAACTAATAAAAAAAATCTACTAGGAACGTTAAAATAACAAATGGTGTAAAATAACTAAAACTACAATAAGTTTTAATAGATATACACAATTAAAATATGTAAATTGAGATATTAAAATCATAAAACTATGTTTCTAATGTGTTCAAAGTTACATTATTGTCACTTAAACTATGTTTTTTTAATGTAAGAATCATGGTAATCACAAAGGAAACGCCTACGGTGGGTATGCAAAAGATGAGAATGAAATTTTTGCACACCACTAGAGAAAATCATCAAATCATATAGGAGGAGAACAAGAGAAGAAAAGTAAAAGCAAAGGAATTACAAAAGAGCCAAAAATCAATTAGCAAAATGGCAATAAATACATACCTATCAATAATTACTTTAAATATGAAATGAGTAAATTCTCCAAATGATAGAGAGGATGAATGGACAAAAAACAAGACATGCTGTTTCCTTCTTATGTAAGGACATACACTTACTGAAAGTGAAGGGTTGGAAAAAGATATTCCATGCAGATGAAAACCAAAAGAAAGCAGGGGTACTTATACTTATATCAGACAAACTAGATCTTAAGATAAAAACTGTAGTAAGAGATAAAGGAGGTTATTACATAATTATAAAGGGGCAAAATACAAGAGTATATCACATTTGTAAATGTTTATGTCACCAACATAGGAGTACTTAAATATATAAAGCATATATTAACAGACCTAAAAGGAGAGATAGATTGCAAAACAAAAACAGTAGGGGACTTTAATACTACATTTACATCAATAGATAGATCAATGAGACAGAAAATCAGTAAGTAAACATTGGCCTTAAACAATATGGTAGACCAAATGGACTTAGATATATACAGAACATTTTATCCAAAAGCAAAAGAATACACATTCTTCTCAAGAACACATGAAATATTATCCTGGATAATCATATATTAGGCAACTAAGCAAGTCTTAATAAGAAGACTGAATTCATATCAAGCATTTTTTCCAACCAAAACAGTATGAAACTAGAAATTGATTACAAAAAGAAAACTTGAAAATTCACAAATATGCAGAGATTAAGCAACATGCTACTGAACAACCAAATGAGTCAAAGAAGAAATTGAAACTGAAATTAAAAATACCTTGAAACAAATACAAATAGAAATGCTACATACCAATATATGGGATGCAGCTAAAGCAGTCATATTGAACTGAGTCCAAGCTCGTATCACTTGCCACATGAGAGGCTAATACATTGAGACAAAAGATGTTGGGGCAAGGAAAAGCGACTTTATTCAGAAAGTCAGCAAACTGAGAAGATGGAGGATTAATGTCCTAAAGAAACATTTTGCTCATGTTAGAATTCAAGCTTCCTTTATGCTAAGAAAAGGGGGAAGCAGAAGGAGGTAAAGTCAGGAGGTAAGCAACTGGGCTCCAGCTGCAGTAGGAGGGAGCTTACAAGTTCTTTGTTCTTGATCAGTTGACCCTGGTTGACACTAATCTGGTCTGGTCACAAGTTCCTGCAGAACTCAACAAGACAAATGTTAAATTTTCTTGTTCATGTTTTTTTATCAACATGGGGGAGGCAAGGTTTCTTCAAAATGGGGCTATGTGCTTATGTGCAGAGCCAACATGACTAAGCAAAAGCAACTAACAACAGAATACAAAGGTTAGAATTAAAATAGGTTCAATATGGAGTCAGAGTAGTTCTTCCCTGTTACAAGTCCCCACTGTCAATATCCATTCCACAGTCTTGTGGGGAAAGGGGATATGACTGTTCTGACTACTTCCAGCTGGATGAGTCAAAGAAGGGGTGATTGTGGAATGGAATTGATCAACCTGGGACTGGAAGTATTCTTGAGTTCCAAGCTGGGCATAAACATTTTGCATTTTGAGGACATTGCTCCCCTTTTTGATGTCTCTGTCACAACACTTAGATAAGCACTTGAAAATTAGTAGACATACAGTAATAAGGATGAGGATTAAAATGCACACTTGTAGAGTTCCCCAGAAAAGTCCCCCTACCCAGGACAGTAACCATGAATACCTATCTTGTAGTGGATTCTCCTTTTGTACCTGTAAACAAGTGGCTTTTTGGAATTTTATATCTACCTGAGTTTAGACTTCTCCTGAAGTACTTATATATGGGCAGCACATGGTGTTGGCCACTGTACATGCCCCTCCTTGTTTTACCTGGATAAAATCCAGGGAAACCCTATTATCAAAGGCAACCCAAGCCAATGAATCTAGAGATGTCTGTTGGGTCATGATGCTTCTTTCAGTGTCTTCAGCGATCTGTTCAATTGTCTCAGACAGATTTTGTATACCTCAGTTGACATAAACTCCAGCATTTGGGATGAGGATAACAGGAATGCTTTGTACTATGCTGTCCTGATAGCCAGCCAATATCTGTCTTTTAAGACACACATAATTCCTAGAGAGATAAGTGTGATTTCCTGAGCTATGTACAGAAAGACGGTTTATAAAATGTCCCAATAGGCAAGATTCTTCAAGTTTCCAGCTATCTAGACATTGGTATGCACACCCTTGTGTTGGTGGGTCACTTCCCATACCACAGACAACAATATAACCTGGAGGAGTACAAGTTATCCTCCCATGGTATTATCATTAATATCTTCATTTTTAGAGAGTGAAGATATTACTTTCTCCAGCCAGGGGTGGGATCCATTTCAGGCTTTCCATATTCCATTAACATGATACCTGACCTGATTAACTTTTTGGCACAATCTGGTGTCATTTTTACTTCTTGTACATTTATCAAGCATACATTTTGGGAGATTTGATGCAGCATATTTGTTCATGAGAAAGGCAAGTGATTGTGGGGGACCAGTAGTCTTCTGTCCCACAGTGGAGATTATTTCAGATAAATTGCTCCAGTTACTTGCCTTAATCTGAGATACCCCAGTTAACTGAACTTAAAAAGTGAGGTTCGTGGGAGCAACATTATGTGAAGTCTCAGATTCTGGTACTATGTCAAAATGAACTATTGGAACCACTGAGGGGAAATATTGTCCATGAAAGGTTTTGGGAAGCATATGACATATACAACAATCACTTAAGTTTTGCCCTGTGGCCATACTTCAGGATAGTTTGATTAAAGTGTTTTGTTGCCAGGAACTGGCTGTCATCTGTGCAGTGAGAAAAAAAGAGGAGAAAAAAAAGTCATTATTAGTTATTTGGTAGGAGGCCTTGTTTGAAACAGCAGCTAAAGATCCTCTTATGGCTCACAAAACCAAGTTGTTTTGTTCTCATCTTGCCCAATATCTGGAGGAGTGAGTTTTATTCAAGTGTGGTGAATTCACAGATGGTTTTATCCTGGCTAATTTGACAGGAGAGTGAGTGTTCCGCAGCATCTCATATGGTCTTGTCCACTTAGTGACAAGTTGATGTTTAGGTGTCTTTCCAGGTTTTGAGGAGGACTCAATTCCTGGTTCGAAAAGGGTGCAGGGATATTTCAATGGGATAGGCAGACTTGTTAGAATCAAATTCATGAGCAAAAGTTAGTATAGTGTCTAAAGTTTTAATATAGTTGGCAATTTCCAGGTCTTTTAAAGCATCTATAGACTCTCCCATTCGAGCAGACACTTGGAATACCTACCATACCATATTTCAAAAGACCTGCTTTGGGGAACCACTCTAATCTGTAGCAGGGCAACCAGCAAGGCCTTATCCCAAGTTAAATTAGTCTCCTGATATATTTTAGCAATGCTCTTTTTCAATATATGATTAATTTTCTGTTCTTCCCATTGATTGTGGCCTCCAGGATAAATATAGTTTCCAATTAATATGTAACACTTTGGACAATTTTGTGTTATGTTAAAGTACAGGCCCATTATCAATTTGAAGAGTGTTAGGCAATCCAAAATGGGGAATAATTTCCTTAAGGAGGGCTTTAACCACCTTGGAGGCTTTTTCTGTCCTGGTGAGATATGCTTCCACCCATCCTGAAAAAGTTTCCACATACCTATCTGCCAATTCTCAGTAGGGTAGGTTCCTAAGTGCTGACTCCCCACCTTGAGGGGGTGTCTAGTAGCAGCCTTTGGGTTATTTTTAACACAAGTCATGTAATTCTGAGTGACTTGTCAGATGGCCTTTTATAGATTGGGTCCCATTATATACTTTTTGAATCCATTGTAAAGTGGTATCTCTCCCATAATGGGTGAGTGTGAATGCGCCATAACACAGTGACCAAGGGTATCTCAGGAATGAAAACAATTCCTTGCATGTTACATTTCCAGCCAGATAATAGGTTATCAAAGGTAAAACCCCATACTTTGGCCCTTTATTTGTCATTTTCTAAATACTCTGGTTGGTATTTTGACAGGTCAATCTGTGGGGAAAGTTATTCTATCATGGCTTGGTAGTGACCTTCCTTTGCTTCCCTCTTTGCATCTTGGTCAGCTAATTGATTGCCTTTTATTATATGAGTTTTGCCCTTTTTTTTTTTTGCAGTATGCGGGCCTCTCACTGTTGTGGCCTCTCCTGCTGCAGAGCACAGGCTCCGGATGTGCAGGCTCAGCGGCCATGGCTCACGAGCCCAGCCGCTCCGCGGCATGTGGGATCTTCCCAGACCGGGACACGATCCTGTGTCCCCTGCATAGGCAGGCGGACTCTCAACCTCTGTGCCACCAGGGAAGCCCTGCCCTTTTTATGGCCTGGGAAATGTATTTTAGCCACTTGTGAGGTCTTAGGGACTGCTTCTAGCAGAGACAAGATTTCAGAATCATGATTTATGTCCTTATTATTTGAAGTAAGGAGGACGATTTCTTTCCAGATTGCCCCATGAGTGTGCACCATGGAGAATGCAGAGCAAGAGTCTATGTATATATTTACTCACTTCTCTTCAGTTAGAAGAAGAACCCGTGTCAGAACAATGCTTTCTTCCTTTTGAGCTGAATTCCCTGGGGCAAGGCTTTTGCCTCAATGGTTTTTATAGGGTTACAACTGGGTACCCAGCACATGTCCTTCCTTGGTCCATGAAACTGCTGCCATTGGTAAATAGTTCCAAATCTGGCTCAGCTAAGTCCCGTCTGCTAGAGTACGCTAGCTCAATGGCATGCAGGAAATCATGCCCTGGGGATACACAACGTCAATCAGGAGCAGTGTGGCCAGACTTAGGGCTGAAGTGACTTGAAGTCTTATGTTGGGATTGTCCAGAAGAATGGTTTGATATTTTCCCATTCTATCCGAGGTCAGCCAATAGCCCCCTTTTTGCTCCAGTAAGAAAAGGACATGGTGAGGGACACATATGGTGGTGGGTTACTCCAGGGTGAATTTCTTGGCTTCCTGAAGTATGTAACAAGTAGCAGCTAGAGCTCAAAGACAAGGGTATGTCTAGTTGCTTTGAGAAGTAGACAACAAGCCAAGGAATATTTCCCAGAGTTTGGATTAGTACCCCCAGACTTATGGCTTGTCTTTCATGGACATACAATTTAAAAGGTTTCTTGATATCTGGCAGTCTCAAAGCTGGGGCTGATATTAACTTTGTTTTTATTGTTTCAAATGCTGTTTGACATTCTTTAGTCCAAGTAAGGGGCTCGAGGTCATGCACTTTCAAAGCCTCATACAGGGGTTTTACTATAAGCTCATAGTTTGAGATCCAAATCTGACAGAATTCTGCCATTCCCAGAAACCCCCTCAGTTGCCTCTGTGTTGTAGGTACACTTAAGCCTGCAATTGCCTGTTTCCTACCAGGCAGTAGGTCTCAGCATCCCTGAGAGAGAGAGTAAAACCCATATATGTGACTTGTTCCTTGCCTATTTTGACCTTTTTCTAGGAGGTCTTATATCCAGACTCAGCCAAATAGCTCAGGGTCCTGATGGTATAATGTAGACATTTGTCATAGGTGGTGCTCACTATGAGTAAGTCATCCATATACTGGAGTAAAAGTTCTTCATCTAACATCATATTCCTGAGGTCTCTGGTCAAAATTTCTCCAAACAGGGTGGAAGAGTTCTTAAATCCTTGGGGCAGGACCGTCCAACAATATTGCTGGGTCACCTGTATCTCTGGATCCTTCCACTCAAAAGCAAATAGCTGTTGTGACTCTTCTACAATGGGGAGACAGGAAAAAAGTCTTTCAGATCTAATACTGAAAGTCAGCCATATTCTTTTGGAATATTTGTGAACAAAGTATATGGGTTGGGCACCATGGGGTGCAAGTTGTACTGTTTTGTTTATAGCTCTCACATCTTGAATGAAGAGATATTCTCAGTTTGGTTTTTTAAGCAGGAGAATGGGGGTGTTATAGAGAGATCTGAAAGGCCTGATTAGTCCTGTTTTTAGAAATTTTCCAAGAATTAGCTGTATTCCTTTTTGAGCTTCTTGTCTCAGTAGATATTGTTTCAAATTAGGGGTCCCAGCATCTTTTTCTAGTGGGATCAATATTGCATTCTTAACTCTCCCATGCATACCATAAGCCCACACTGTTGATCTTAACTCTTTTCAGACTTCAGGATGAAAGATTTCACCTTCCTTTCCAGGAGTTTCCATGAGGGCTATCTGTAGGTTCAAAGTGTGTTCTGGTGAGACGCTAAAGTCGAGCTGTCCTGGTGAAAAAGTCACTTAAACATTTAATTTGCAAAGAAAATCTCAGCCCCAAAGAGGGATTGGGCACTCTGGCATGTAAAGAAAGCTATATTTTATGTCATCCGATTAACATTCCAAAGTTTGTAAAAAAAGAACTGTTCTTTACTTCCCCAGACATGCCAGTGACTGGAGTAGATTGGGAGGTTTTTCATGCCAGTTTAGTATTTATCGCAGAATAAGTTGCACCTGTATCCACCAAGAAGTCAATTAACATGTTCCCTATTGTCAATTTTATCTGGGGCTCCAGTGAGGAAATTTGAGTTGTGTGTTTTAAATCTAGGGGAGTGCTTAGACCTCTTCCTTCATCATCTGAGTGTTCCTCTCTCTCTACCACCTGGGAAACTTTCACCTTCTTGTTTTCCTTTCTTTTGTTTTCTAGTTTAGGGCAATCCTTTTCCCAGTGCCCTTTCTCCTTGTGGTAAGCACACTGTTTTCTCCTCAGTGGTGGCTTACCTTTTTCCAGGCTATCTGTCTTCTGAGATTCTAAGGCTTCAGTCAGAAAGATGGAATTTCCTTTGGCATTTTCTGTCTCTGTCACTGTTTCCTGTTATTTAACAACTTAAAAGCAATATATACCAATTGAGAGGATTAATTCCAAAAACTCCATCCAATTTCTATAATTTTATTTTTATATCTCAGACACTTTGTCCAATAAAGGTCATATTTACTATTATTACATTTTGGAAACCTCAAGATTTGCATCAATGTAACTTTTGTAAGACTGATAAATTCTTTCTAAAAATTCTGATGGGTCCTCATTAGATTTTTGTTGTATCTCCTAAATTTTGTTCAAACTCTTTTGTTTAGGCACCACTTTTTATTCTTTATTTTTTTGAATCAGAGCTTTCATTTATTATGAAAATTTTTTTTAACATAAATCAACAAGAATACTTAGTATCTAATTTCTTGACTGATGCTTATTGATTTTTGTCATAGTGTTTTTTTTGACAGTGCATAAAAGATATTAGTATTTATTTTATTTCTTTAATTATGTTCAGCTTAGTTATCTTGTTTCCTTTCCTTAAGATACAGCAGAGGGACTTTCCTGGTGGTCCAGTGGTTAAGACTTCATGCTCCCAATGCAGGGGGCTGGGGTTTGATCCCTGGTCAGGGAACTAGAGCCTACACACAAGCCACAACTAAGAGTTCACATGCCACAAAGAAGATCCCATATGCAGTAATGAAGATCCCACATGATGCAACTAAGACCCGGCACAGCCAAATAAATAAATAAATAAATATTTTTTAAAAAGATACAACAAAAGTATAATATTCTGATATTTGGAAAGTTTATTTTTAACATTGTTGGAAACATTTTATTTTATTTTATTTTTATGCAATTTAAAGGTTACTTTTGATTTACAGTTATTACAAAATATTGGCTATATTTGTCATGTTGTGCAATACATCCTTGAGTGAATCTGCATCCAATAGTTTGTCCCTACCCCCTCAATGGTAACCACTAATTTGTTCTTTATATCTGTGAGTCTGCTTCTTTCTCAGTTATATTCACTAGTTTCCTGTATTTTTTAGATTCCACATAGAAGTGATATAATACTGTGTTTGTCTTTCTCTGTCTGACTTATTTCACTTAACATAATGCCCTCCAAGTCCATCCATGTCACTGCAAATGGCAAAATTTCATTATTTTTTATGGCTGAGTAGTGTTCCACTGTATATGTATACAGCATATATTCTTTACCCACTCATCTGTTGATGGACACTTAGGTTGTTTCCATGTCTTGGCAATTCCACATTGGCTGCACCAATTTACATTCCTACCAAGAGTGTACAAGCGTTCACTTTTCTCCATATCCTTTCCAACAATTGTTATTTGCAGACATTTTGATGATAGCCATTCTGACAGGTGTGAGGTGATATGTTATTGTGGTTTTGATTTGCATTTCCCTGATGGTTAGTGATCTTGAGCTTCTTTGCATGTGCCCATCTGCAATTCCTCTTTGGAAAAATGTCTATTCAGTTCTTCTGCCCATTTTTTGATTGGGTTGTTTTCTTGATGTTGAGTTATATGAGCTGTTTATATATGTTAGATATTCATCCCTTATTGGTCATAACATTTGCAAATATTTTCTCCCATACAGTAGGTTGTCTTTTCTTTTTGTTGATGATTTCTTTTGCTGGGCAAAAGCTTTTAAGTTTAATTAGGTCCCATTTGTTTAATTTTGCTTTTATTTCCTTTACTTTAAGTGACAGATCCAAAAAACTATTGCTGCAATTAACGTCAAAGTATGTTCTGCCTATGTTTTCCTCTAGGAGCTTTATGAACAGTATCCAGTCTTACATTTAGGTCTTTAATCCATTTTGATCTTATTTTTGTGTATGGTTTTATAGAATGTCTTAGTTTTATTCTTCTAAATGTACCTGTCCAGAATTCCCAGCACTACTTGCTGAAGACACTCTCTTTTCTCCATTGTATATTCTTGCCTCCTTTGTCAGATTAATTAACCATAAACGTGTGGGTTTATTTCTGAGCTTTCTATCCTATTCCATTGATCTACATGTACAATTTTGTGTCAATATCACACAGTTTTGATGACTGTAGCATTGTATTATTTTCTGAATTCAGGAAGCGTGATTCATCCATCTCTGTTCTTCTTTCTCAAGATTGCTTTGGCTATTTGAGGTCTTTTGTGTTTCAATACAAATTTTTAAATTATTTGTTCCAGTTCTGTGAAAAATGCCATTGGCATTTTGGTAGAGATTGCATTGAATCTGTAGATTGCCTTGGATAGTATGGTCATTTATACAATATTGATTCTTCCATTCCAAGAACATGGTATACCTTTCCATCTGTTTATGTTATCTTCAATTTCTTTCATGGATGTCTTATAGTTTTCAGAGTACAGGTCTTTTGCCTCCTTAGGTAGGTTTATTCTTAGGTATTTTATTCTTTTTATGCGATGGTAAATGGAATTGTTTCATTAATTTCTCTTTCTGCTATTTTGTTGTTAGTGTATAGAAATGAGACAGATTTCTGTATATGAATTTTGTATCCTGCATTTTACTGAATTAATTGATGTGATTTAGTAGTTTTCTGGTGGCCTTTTTAGGATTTTTCTCTGTATAGTGTCATGTCATCAGCAAATATTGACAGTTTTACTTCTTACTTTCCAATTTAAATTCCATTTATGTCTTTTTCTGCTCTGATTGCTGTGGCTAGGACTTCCAAAGCTATGTTGAATAAAAGTGGTGAGGGTGGACATCCTTGTCTTTTTCCTGATCTTAAAGAAAAAGCTTTCATCTTTTCACCATTGAGTATGATATTAGATGTGCATTTGTGATATATGGCCTTTACAATTTCAAGGTATGTTCCCTCTATGACCACTTTCTGGAGAACTTTTATCATAAATGGATGTTGAATTTTGTTGAAAGGTTTCTCTGCATGTATTGAGATGATCACATAGTTTTATTCTTCAATTTTTAAATTTGGTGTATCATATGGATTTATTTGTGAATATTGAAAAATCCTTGCATCCCTGGGTTAAATCCCACTTGACCATTGTGTGTGTGCCTTTAATATATTGTTGGATTCCATTCGATAGTATTTGTTGAGGATTTTTTCATCTATATTCATCAGGGCTATTGACCTGTAATTTTCTTATTTTTTGATATTTTCATCTGGTTTTGTCATGAGGGTAATGGTGGGCTCAGAGAATTGGTTTGAAAGTGTTCCATCCTCTGCAATTTTTTTCAACAGTTGCAGACGTGTAGGTGCTAACTCTTTTCTAAATATTTGGTAGAATTCACCCATGAAGCCATCTCATCCTGGGCTTTTAGTTGTTGGGAGTTTTTAAATTACTGATTCAGTTTCATTACTGATAATTAGTCTGTTCATATTTTCTACTTCTTTCTGGTTCAGCCTTGGGAGATTGAACCTATCTAATAGTTTTTCCATTTTCTCTAGGTTGTCCATTTTATTGGCACATAGTTGTTCATAGCAGTCTCTTAAGATCCTTCTCATTTCTGTGGTGTTGCTTGTAACTTCTTTTTCATTTCTGATTTTATTGATTTGGGCCTTTTCCCTTTTTTTCCTGGTGAGTCTGGCTAATATTTTATCAATTTTGTATATCTTTTCAGATAACCAGCTTTTAGTGTTATTGATTTTTTCATTGTTTTTTTAGTCTCTATTTCATTTATTTCTGCTCTGATCGTTATGATTTCTTTCTTTCTACCTACTTTGAGTTTTGTTTCTTCTTGTTTCTCTAGTGACTTTAGGTATAAGGAAAGTGTGTTTATTTGAGATTTTTCTTGTTTCCTGAGGTAAGCTTATATCACTATAAATTTCCCTCTTAAAACTGCTTTTGCTGTGTCCCACAGGTTTTGGATCATCATATTTTCCTTTTCATTTGTCTCTAGGTATTTTTGATTTCCTCCTAGATTTCTTCAGTGTTTCATTGTTTTTTTTTCTTTTTTTGATTTTTTAACATCTTTATTAGAGTATAATTGTTTTATAATGGTGTGTTAGTTTCTGCTTTATAACAAAGTGAATCAGTTATACATATACATATGTTCCCATAACTCTTCCCTCTTGCGTCTGCCTCCCTTCCACCCTCCCTATCCCACACCTCTAGGTGGTCACAAAGCACCAAGCTAATCTCCCTGTGTTATGCGGCTGCTTCCCACTAGCTAGCTATTTTACGTTTGGTAGTGTGTATACGTCCATGCCACTCTCTCACTTTGTCCCAGCTTACCCTTCCCACTCCCCATACCCTCAAGTCCATTCTCTACTAGGTCTGTGTCTTTATTCCTGTCTTACCCGTAGGTTCTTCATGACTTTTTTTTCTTAGATTCCATATATATGTGTTAGCATATGGTATTTGTTTTTCTCTTTCTGAATTACTTCACTCTGTATGACAGACTCTAGGTCCATCCACCTCACTACAAATAATTCAATTTCGTTTCTTTTTATGGCTAAGTAATATTCCATTGTATATATGAGCCACATCTTCTTTATCCATTCATCAGATGATGGACACTTAGGTTGTTTCCATGTCCTGTCTATGGTAAATAGAGCTGCAATGAACATTTTGATACATGACACTTTTTGAATTATGGTTTTCTCAGGGTATATGCCCAATAGTGGGATTGCTGGGCCATATGGTAGTTCTATTTTTAGTTTTTTTAAGGAAACTCCATAGTGTTCTCCATAGTGGCTGTACCAATTTACATTCCTACCAACAGTGCAACAGGGTTCCCTTTTCTCCACATCCTCTCGAGCATTTATTGTTTCTAGATTTTTGATGATGGCCATTCTGACCGGTGTGACATGATAACTTATTGTAGTTTTGATTTGCATTTCTCTAATGATGAATGATGTTGAGCATTCTCTCATGTGTTTGTTGGCAATCTGTATATCTTCTTTGGAGAAATGTCTATTTAGGTCTTCTGCTCATTTTTGGATTGGGCTGTTTGTTTTTTAATTATTGAGCTGCATGAGCAGCTTGTAAATTTTGAGGATTAATCCTTTGTCAGTTGCTTCATTTGCAGATATTTTCTCCCATTCTGAGGGTTGTCTTTTGGTCTTGTTTATGGATTCCTTTGCTGTGCAACAGATTTTTTTTCTGCTTTATAACAAATTTAATCAGTTATACATATACATATGTTCCCATATCCCCTCCCTTTGCGTCTCCCTCCCACCCTCCCTATCCCACCCCCCCAGGCAGTCACAAAGCACCGAGCTGATCTCCCTGTGCTATGCGGCTGCTTCCCATTAGCTATCTACCTTACGTTTGGTAGTGTATATATGTCCATGCCGCTCTTTCGCATTGTCACAGCTTACCCTTCCCCCTCCCCATATCTTCAAGTCCATTCTCTAGTAGGTCTGTGGCTTTATTCCTGTCTTACGCCTATGTTCTTCATGACATTTTTTTCTTAAATTCCATATATGTGTGTCAGCATATAGTATTTGTCTTTCTCTTTCTGTCTTACTTCACTCTGTATGACAGACTCTAGGTCCATCCACCTCATTACAAATAGCTCAATGTCGTTTCTTTTTATGGCTGAGTAATATTCCATTGTATATATGTGCCACATCATCTATATCCATTCATCCGATGATGGACACTTAAGTGGTTTACATCTCTGGGCTATTGTAAATACGCCTGCTATGAACATTTTGGTACATGACTCTTTTGGAATTATGGTTTTCTCAGGGTATACGCCCAGTAGTGGGATTGCTGGGTCATATGGTAGTTCTATTTGTAGTTTTTTAAGGAACCTCCATAACATTCTTCATAGTGGTTGTACCAATTCACATTCCCATCAGCAGTGTAAGAGTGTTCACTTTTTTCCACACCCTCTCCAGCATTTATTGTTTCTAGATTTCTTGATGATGGCCATTCTGACTGGTGTGAGATGATATCTCATTGTAGTTTTGATTTGCATTTCTCTAATGATTAAAGATGTTGAGCATCCTTTCATGTGTTTGTTGGCAGTCTGTATATCTTCTGTGGAGAAATGTCTATTTAGGTCTTCGGCCCATTTTTGGATTGGGTTGTTTGTTTTTTTGTTATTGAGCTGCATGAGCTGCTTATAAATTTTGGAGATTAATCCTTTGTCAGTTGCTTCATTTGCAAATATTTTCTCCCATTCTGAGGGTTGTCTTTTCGTCTTGTTCATGGTTTCCTTTGCTGTGCAAAAGCTTTTAAGTTTCATTAGGTCCCATGTGTTTATTTTTGTCTTTATTTCCATTTCTCTAGGAGGTGGGTCAAAAAGGATCTTGCTGTGATTTATGTCATAGAGTGTTCTGCCTATGATTTCCTCTAAGAGTTTGATAGTGTCTGGCCTTACATTTAGGTCTTTAATCCATTTTGAGCTTATTTTTGTGGATGATGTTAGGGAGTGATCTAATCTCATACTTTAACATGTCCCTTTCCAGTTTTCCAGCACCACTTATTGAAGAGACTGTCCTTTCTCCACTGTACATTCCTGCCTCCTTTATCAAAGATAAGGTGATGATATGTGTGTGGGTTTATCTCTGAGCTTTCTATCCTGTTCCATTGATCTATCTTTCTGTTTTTGTGCCAGAACCACACTGTCCTGATTACTGTAGCTTTGTAGTATAGTCTGAAGTCAGGGAGCCAGCTCCATTTTTCGTTCTCAAGATTGCTTTGGCTATTCGGGGTCTTTTGTGTTTCCATACAAATTGTGAAATTTTTTGTTGTAGTTCTCTGAAAAATGCCAGTGGTAGCTTGATAGGGATTGCATTGAATATGTAGATTGCTTTGGGTAGTAGAGTCATTTTCACAATGTTGATTCTTCCAATCCAAGAACATGGTACATCTCTCTGTCTATTTGTATCATCTTTAATTTCTTTCATCAGTGTCTTATAATTTTCTTCATACAGGTCTTTTCTCTCCTTAGGTAGGTTTAGTCCTAGATATTTTATTCTTTTTGTTGCAATGGTAAATGTGAGTGTTTCCTTGATTTCACTTTCAGATTTTTCATCATTAGTATATAGGAATGCCAGAGATTTGTGTGCATTAATTTTGTATCCTGCTACTTTACCAAATTCATTGATTAGCTCTAGTAGATTTCTGGTAGCATCTTTAGGATTCTCTATGTATAGTATCATGTCATCTGCCAACAGTGACAGCTTTACTTCTTCTTTTCCAATTTAGATTCCTTTTATTTCCTTTTCTTCTCTGATTGCTGTGGCTAAAATTTCCAAAACTAGGTTGAATAAGAGTGGTGAGAGTGGGAAACCTTTTCTTTTTCCTGATCTTAGTGGAAATGGTTTCAGTTTTTCACCATTGAGGATGATGCTGGCTGTGGGTTTGTCATATATGGCCTTTATTATGTTGAGGAAAGTTCTCTCTATGCCTACTTTGTGCAGGGTCTTTATCATAAATGGGTGTTGAATTTTGTCGAAAGCTTTCTCTGCATCTACTGAGATGATCATATGGTTTTTCTCCTTCAATTTGTTAATGTGGTGTGTCACGCTGATTGATTTGTGTATATTGAAGAATCCTTGCATTCCTGGAATAAACCCCACTTGATCATGGTGTATGAACCTTTAAATGTGCTGTTGGATTCTGTTTGCTAGTATTTTGTTGAGGATTTTTGCATCTATGTTCATCAGTGATATTGGCCTGTAGTTTTCTTTCTTTGTGACATCCTTGTCTGGTTTTGGTATCAAGGTGATGGTGGCCTCATAGAATGAGTTTGGGAGTGTTCCTCCCTCTGCTATATGTTGGAAGAGTTTGAGAAAGGTAGGTGTTAGCTCTTCTCTAAATGTTTGATAGAATTCGCCTATGAAGCCATCTGATCCTGGGCTTTTGTTTGTTGGAAGATCTTTTATCACAGTTTCAATTTCAGTGCTTGTAATTGGTCTGTTCATATTTTCTGTTTCTCCCTGATTCAGTCTTGGCAGGTTGCGTATTTCTAAGAATTTGTCCATTTCTTCCAGGTTGTCCGTTTTATTGGCATAGAGTTGCTTGTAGTAATCTCTCATAATCTTTTGTATTTCTGCAGTGTCAGTTGTTTCTTCTCATTTTTCATTGATATTTCCACTGATTTGAGTCTTCTCCCTTTTTTTCTTGATGAGTCTGGCTAATGGTTTATCAATTTTGTTTATCTTCTCAAAGGACCAGCTTTTAGTTTTATTGATCTTTGCTATTGTTTCCTTCATTTCTTTTTCATTTATTTCTGATCTGATCTTTATGATTTCTTTCCCTCTACTAACTTTGGGGGTTAAAAGCAGCAAGGGCTGCTTTTAATATGATTTCTTTGTGTTTAAGTTTTGACAGTTTGATTAATATGTGTCTTGGCGTATTTCTCCTTGGATTTATTCTGTATGGGACTTTCTCTGCCTCCTCGACTTGATTAACTATTTCTTTTCCCATATTAGGGAAGTTTTCAACTATAATCTCTTCAAATATTTTCTCAGTCCCTTTCTTTTTCTCTTCTTCTTCTGGAACCCCTATAATTCGAATGTTGGTGCATTTAATGTTGTCCCAGAGGTCTCTGAGACTGTCCTCTGTTCTTTTCATTCTTTTTTATTTATTTTGCTCTGCATCAGTTATTTCCACTGTTTTATCTTCCACCTCACTTATCCGTTCTTCTGCCTCAGTTATTCTGCTGTTGATCCCATCTAGAGTATTTTTCATTTCATTTACTGTGTTTTTAATCGATGCTTGATTCATCTTTAGTTCTTCTAGGTCCTTGTTAACTGTTTCTTGCATTTTGTCTATTCTATTTCCAAGATTTTGGATCTTGGAAATAGAATCTTGGATCAGCTTTACTATCATTATTCTGAATTCTTTTTCAGGTAGACTGCCTATTACCTCTTTATTTGTTAGATCTGGTAGGTTTTTATCTTGCTCCTTCACCTGCTGTGTGTTTTTCTTCCTTCTCATTTTGCTTATGTTACTGTGTTTGTGGTCTCCTTTTTTTTTGCAGGCTGCAGATTCGTAGTTCCCATTGTTTTTGGTGTCTGTCCCCAGTGGCTAAGGTTGTTTCAGTAGGTTGTGTATGCTTCCTGGTGAGGGGGGACTAATGCCTGTGTTCTGGTGGTTGAGGCTCGATCTTGTCTTTCTGGTGGACAGGTCCACGTCTGGTGGTGTGTTTTGGGGTGCCTGTAGCCGTATTATGTTTTTAGGCAGCCTCTCTGCTAATGAGTGGGGTTGTGTTCCTGTCTTGCTAGTTGTTTGGAATAGGGTGTCCAGCACTGTAGCTTGCTTGTCGTTGAGTGGAGCTGGGTGTTGTTGTTGAGATGGAGATCTCTGGAAGATTTTCGCCATTTGATATTATGTGAAACTGGGAGGTCTCTTGTGGACCAGTGTCCTGAAGTTGGCTCTCCCACCTCAGAGGCACAGCACTGACTCCTGGCTTCTCAATTTGGGATGATTTGTTGTCTATTCATGTATTCTACAGATGCAGGGTTCATCAGGTTGATTGTGGAGCTTTAATCCGCTGCCTCTGAGGCTGCTGGGAGAGATTTCCCTTTCTCTTCTTTGATCTCACAGCTCCCAGCTCTCACAGCTTTCAGTCTGTATGTGTGTCTAGGTCTGAAGTGGGTCTCTTGTAGACAGCATATATATGGGTCTTGTTTTTGTATCCATTCAGCCAATCTGTGTCTTTTGGTGGGAGCATTTAGTCCATTTACATTTAAGGTATTCATCGATATGTATGTTCCTATTCCCATTTTCTTAACTGTTTTGGGTTCATTATTATAGGTCTTTTCTTTCTGTTGTGTTTCTTGCCTAGAGAAGTTCCTTTAGCATTTGTTGTAAAGCTGGTTTGGTGGTGCTGAACTCTCTCAGCTTTTGCTTGTCTGTAAAGGTTTTAATTTCTCCATCAAATCTGAATGAGATCCTTGCTGGGTAGAGTAATCTTGGTTGCAGGTTTTTCTCCTTCATCACTTTAATTATGTCCTGCCCCTCCCTTCTGGCTTGTAGAGTTTCTGCTGAGAGGTCACCTGTTAACCTGATGGGGATTCCCTTGTGTGTTATTTGTCTCTGGTCTCAACTTTGGATTTGGCCCCACCTGTGCATGTAGGTCGCCGGAGGGCGTCTGTTCTTCTCTCAGACAGGACAGGGTTAAAGGAGCAGCCCCTTCGGTGATTCTGGCTCACTCAGGCTGGGGGGGTGGAGGGAGGGGCATGGTGTGTGGGGCGAGCCTGCCACGGCAGAGGCCGGCGTGACGTTGCACCCGCCCAAGGCGCACCGTGTGTTCTCCCAGGGAAGCCTTCCCTGGATCCCGGGACCCCAGCAATGACGGGCTGCACAGGCTCCCGGAAGGGCGGCGTGGACAGTGACCTGCGCTCGCACACAGGCCTCTTGGCGGTGGCAGCAGCAGCCCCAGCGTCCCATGCCCATCTCTGGAGTATGTGCTTTTAGCCCGGCTCGTGCCCATCTCTGGAGCTCCTTTAAGCAGCGCTCTTAATCCCCTCTCCTCACGCACCAGGAAACCAAGAGGGAAGAAAAAGTCTCTTGCCTCTTCGGCTGTTCCAGAGTTTTCCCGGACTCCCTCCCGGCTAGCTGTGGCACATTAGCCTCCTTCAGGCTGAGTTCTCGCCACCAGCCCCTGTCCTCTCCCTGTGCTCTGACCGAAGCCCAAGCCTCAGCTTCCAGTGCCGCCCGCCCCAGCAGGCGAGCAGACAAGCCTCTCGGGCTGGTGAGTGCCAGTCGGCACCGATCCTCTGTGCGGGAATCTCTCTGCTTTGCCCTACCCAGGTACGTGTGGAGTTTCTTGCCTTTTGGGAGGTCTGAGGTGTTCTGCCAGCGTTCTAGTAGGTGTTCTGTAGGAGTTATTCCACGTGTAGCTACATTTCTCGGTTGTTTGGTTTTTTGATATTGAGTCACATGACCTTTTTGTAAATTTTGGAGACTAATCCCTTATTTGTCACATCATTTGCAAATGTTTTCTCACAATCTGTGTGTTGTGTTTTTGTTTTGTTTTTAGTTTCATTTGCTGTGCAAAAGCCTTTGAATTCAATTAGGTCCCATTTGCTTATTTGTGTTTTATATCCATTATTGTAGGAGATGGCTCGGAAAAGATATTCCTGTCATTTGTGTATAAGAGTGTTCTATGTTTTTCTCTAAGAGTTTTATAGTATCCGGTCTTACATTTAGGTCCTTTATCCATTTTGAGTTTATTTTTGTGTACAGTGTTAAAGAATGTTCTAATTTCATTTTTAAACATGTAGCTGTCCAGTTTTCCCAGCACCATTTATTGAAGTGACTGTCTTCCCTCCACTGTGTATTGTTGCCTCCTTTGTCATAGATTAATTGACCATAGATGCATGGGCTTATTTCTGGGCTTTCTACCCTGTTCCATTGATATATAGTTCTGGTTTTGTGTGAGTACCATACAGTTTTGATGACTTTGCAGTATAATCTGATGTCAGGGAGCCCAATTCCACCCTCTCCATTTTTCTTTCTCAAGATTGCTATTGAGACACAGAAGGGGTCTTTTGTGTCTCCATAGAAATTTTAAGATTTTTTGTTCTATCTCTGTGAAAAATGCCATTGGTAATTTGATAGAGATTGTGCCTTGGGTAATATAGTCATTTTGACAATAATGAATCTCAAATGAATGAAAAATTTGACAATCCAAGAATAGGATATATCTTTCTATCTGTTTCTGTCATCTTCGATTTCTTTCATCAGCATCTTATAGTTTTTGGAGTACAGGTCTTTTGTCTCCTTAGGTATGTTTATTTCTAGGTATTTCATTTTTTATGATGCAATGGTAAATTGGATTGCTTCTTGAACTTCTATTCCTGATCTTTCATAGTTAGTGTATAGAAATGAAACAGATTTCCACATATTAATTTGGTATGCTGCCACTTTCCTGAATTCATTGATGAGCTGTAGTAGTTTTCTGGTTGCATCTTTAGGATTTTCTATGTATAGTATCATATCATGTGCAAACAGTGACAGTTTTACTTCTTCTCCAATTTGGATTCATTTTATTTCTTTTTCTTCTCTGATTGCCACTGCTAGAACTTCTAAAACTACGTTGAATGATAGTGGTGAGAGTGGACATCCTTGTCTTGTTCCTGATATTAGAGGAAATGCTTTCAGTTTTTCACCATTGAGAATGATGTTTGCTGTGGGTTTGTCATATATGGCCTTTATTATGTTGAAGTAGGTTCCCTCTATGTCCACTTTCTGGAGAGTCTTTATCATAAATGGGTGCTGAATTTTGTCAAAAGCTTTTTCTGCATCTACTGAGATGAACATATGGTTTTTATTCTTCATTTATTTGATGCAGTGTGTCACCCTGAATGATTTGCAAATATTGAAAAGTCCTTGCATCCTTGGGATAAATCCCACTTGATCATGGTGTATGGTCCTTTTAATGTATGTTGGATTCAGATTGCTAGCATTTTGTTGAGGATGTTTGCGTCTATGTTCATCAGTGATATTGGCCTGTAATTTTCTTTCTTTTTCCTTTTTTCTTTTTTTTTAGATATACCATTGTCTGCTTTTGATATTAGAGTGACCGTGGCCTCATAGAATGAGCTTGGGAGTGTTCTTCCCTATGCAATTTTTTGGAAGAGTTTCATAAGGATAAGTATTAACTCTTCTCTGAATATTTGATAGAATTCGCCTATGAAGCCATCTGACCCTGAACTTTTGTTTATTGGGAGTTTTTAAATCAGAGTTTCAATTTCAGTACTTGTGATTGGTCTGTTCATATTTTCTGTTTCTTCTTGGATCAGTCTTGGGAGATTGTACCTTTCTAAGAATTCATTAATTTCTTCCAGGTTTTCCATTTTATTGACATATAGTTCCTTGTAGTAGTCTCTTATGATCCTTTGTATTTCTGTGGCATCCATGTTATCTTCTCCTTTTTCATTTCTAATTTTATTGATTGGAGCCTCTCTGTTTTTTTCTTGATGACTCTGGCTAAAGGTTTATCAATTTTGTTTATCTTTTCAAGAATCAGCTTTTATTTCATCGATCTTTTCTATTTTTTTCTTTATTTCTATTTTATTTATGTCTGCTCTGATCTTTATGATTTCTTTCTTTATAAAAATATTAGGTTTTGTTTGTTCTTCTTTCTCTAGTTGCTTTAGGTGTAAGGTTAGGTTGTTTATTTGTGATTTTTCTCATTTCTTAAGGTAAGATTGTATTGCTATAAACTACCCTCTTAGAACATATTTTTCATGTCCCATAGATTTTGGATCATTGTGCTTTCATTTTCATTTGTCTGTAGGTACTTTTTATTTCCTCTTTGATTTCTTCAGTCATCCATTGGTTGTTTAGTAGCATATAGTTTTCCCTCCTTGTGTTTGTGTTTCTTACAGTTTTTTTCTAGTAGTTGTCTAATCTCATAACGTCATGGTTGGAAAAGATGTTTGATATGATTTCAATTTTCTTAAATTTATCAAGGCTTGCTTTGTGGCCCAGAATGTGATCAATCCTGGAGAATGTTCCATCTGCATTTGAGAAGAATGTATATTCTGCTGCTGTTGGATGGAATGCTCTGTAAATATCAGTTAAGTTCATCTGGTCTAATGTGTCATTTAAGGCCTGTGTTTCCTTATTGATCTACTGTCTTGATGATCTGTCCATTGATGAAAGTTTAGTGTTAAAGTCCCCTACTATTATTGTGTTACTGTTAATTTCTCCTTTTATGGCTGTAAGTGTTTGCCTTTTATACTGGGGTGCTCCTATGTTTGGTGCTTATATATTTACAATTATTTTCTCTTCTTCTTGGATTGTTCCCTTGATCATTTTGTAGTGTCCTTCTTTGTTTCTTGTAACAGTCTTTATTTTAAAGTCTATTTCGTCTGATATACGTATTGCTACTCCAGCTTCCTTTTGATTTCCATTTGCATGGAGTACTTTTTTCCATCCCCAAACTTTCAGTCTGTATGTGTCCCTAGATCTGAAGTGGGTATCTTGTAGACAGCATATACACAGGTCTTGTTTTTATATCCATCCAGCCAGTCTATATCTTTTGGTTGGAGCATTTAATTCATTTACATTTCAGGTAATTATAGATATGTATATTCCTATTGCCATTTTCTTAATTGTTTTGGATTTGTTTTTGTCGGGTTTTTTCTTCCCTTCCTCTTTTGGTCTTTTCTCTTGTAATTTGATGACCAAATTTAGTGTTGTTTTTGGCTTCCTTTTTCTTTTTTCTGTGTGTATGTATTGTAGATTTTTGATTTGCAGTTATCATGAGGTTTTGATATAGCAGTCTATATATAAACAAGATTACTTTAAGTAGCTGGTCCTTTAATTTTAAATGCATTTACAATATCCTACATTTCCGCTCTCCTCTTCACACAGTAGCTGGTTTTGATATCATATTTTTGTGCAGATGATTTTCTACATTCACTTTATATGTGCATTTACTGGTGAGCTTTTCCATTGGAAATTTTCCTGTTTCTAGTAGTGGCTTTTTCTTTTCCACTTAGAAGCCTTCCTTTAGAATTTGTTGCCAAGCAGGTCAGTTGGTGCTGAATTCTGTTAGCTTTCACTTGTCTGTAAAGCTTTCAATTTCTCCATCAAATCTGAACAAGAGACTTGCTGGATAGATTATTCTTGGTTGTACGTTCTTCCATTTCATCACTTTAAATATATCATGCCACTCCCTTCTGGTCTGCAGAGATTCTGCTGAGGAATCAGCTGATAGCCTTATTTATCAGCTTTTTTTTTTTGTCTTTAACTTTTATGTTTGCTTCCTATGTTTCTTGGCTTCTTCCTCCTTGAGTTTATCCTGCCTGGGATTCTCTGCATTTCCTGGATTGGATAACTGTTTTCTTTCCTATGTTAGGGAAGTTTCAACTATTATCTCTTCAAATATTTTCTTAGGTACTTTCTCTCTTCTCCTTCTGGGACTCCTATAATGCAAATGTTGGTGCATTTAATGTCTTCCCAGAGGTCGCTTAGACTGTTTTCATTTCTTTTCCTTCTTTTTTCTTTAATCTGTTCTGTGGCAGTGAGTTTCACCATTCTGTCTTCCAGCTCACTTATCATTTCTTCTGCCCCAGTTACTCTGTTATTGATTTCTTCTAGTGTATTTTTCATTTCAGTTATTGTATTGTTCATCTCTGTTTGTTTCTTAGTTCTTCTAGCTCTTTGTTAAACATTTGTTGCATCCTCTCCATCTGTGCCTGCATTCTTTTCTGAGATCTTGGATCAGCTTCAGTATCATTACTCTGAATTCTTTTTCTAGTAGATTGTCTATTTCCACGTCACTTAGTTGTTCTTCTTGGGTTGATCCTTCATCTGGGACATATTCCTCTGCTGTCTCATTTTGTCTTCCTTACTGTGATTGTGGTTTCTGCTCCACAGGCTGCAGGATTGTAGTTCTTCTTCCTTCTGCTGTCTTCCCTCTGGTAGATGAAGCTGTCTATGTGGCTTGTGCTGGCTTCCTGGTGGGAGGATTGTTGCCTACTGGTGGGTGGAGCTGCATCTTGCTCCTCTGGTGGGCAGGGCTGTGCTCAGAAAGAGTTTTTACTGCCCTGTTTGCTGATGGGTGGGGCTGTGTTTCTGCCCTGTTGGTTGTTTAGCCTGAGGCATCCCAGCGCTGGAATCTACAGACTGTTGGGTGCAGCTAGGTCCTGGGAAGTAAATGGAGGCCCCCTGGAGGGCTCACACCAACGAGTACTCTGCAGAACAGCCACTGCCAATGTCTTTGTCCCAGCAGTGACCCACAGCCACTCCCCACCTCTGCAGGTGACCCTCCAATACTAGCATGTAGGTGTGGCCCAGTCTTTTATGAGGTCACTGCTTTTTTCCCTAGGTCCTTGTTCACATGGAACTTTGTGTGCACCCTCTGAGAGTGGAGTTTCTTTCCCCTTCAGTCCTGTGGAATTTCTGCCATCAAATCCTGCTGACTTTCAAAGCCAGATTCCCTGGGAACTCCTCCTCCTGGTGTCAGACCCCCAGGCTGGGAAGCCTGACATGGGGTTCAGGACTTTCACTTCTGTGGCAGAACTTCTATTGTATAATTATTTTCCAGTTATTGTTTCACCCACCCAGCAAGTATGAGATTTGATTTTATCATGATTGTGACCTTCCTAGCAACTCGTTGTGGATCCTTCTTTGTCTTTGGGGGTAAGGAACCCTTTTTGGTAGGTTCCAGTGCTGTTTTTGTTTTTGTTTTTGTTTTTGTTTTTGTCAGTGGTTGTTCAGCATTTAGTTGTGATTTTGGTGCTTTTGTAAGAAAAGGTGAGCTCATGTCCTTCTACACCAGCATCTCACCAGCTAATTTTATTTTATTTTTATTTTATTATTTTTTAAGATGTTGGGGGTTGAGTTTATTAATTAATTTATTTATTTTTGCTGTGTTGGGTCTTCGTTTCTGTGTGAGGACTTTCTCTAGTTGTGGCAAGCGGAGGCCACTCTTCATCGCGGTGTGCGAGCCTCTCATTATTGTGGCCTCTCTTGTTGTGGAGCACAGGCTCCAGACACGCAGGCTCAGTAGTTGTGGCTCACGGGCCTAGTTGCACCACGGCATGTGAGATCCTCCCAGACCAGGGCTCGAACCTGTGTCTCCTGTATTAGCAGGCAGATTCTCAACCACTGCACCACCAGGGAAGCCCTATTTTATTTTTTTTGACTCCTCTCTTTTTTTTCTTGATGAGTTTACCTGAAGATTTGTCTAGTTTTTTTTTTTACTTTTCAAAAAAGCAGCTTTTCTGAAAAGTAAAAGTAAAAGTTTTATTCATCCTTTCTATTGTTTTCTGGTCTCTATTTCATTTATTTCTGCTCTGATTTTTTTCTTTGATTTACTAACTTTGGGCTTAGTTTAGTCTTTTTACTAGTTCCTTGAGCTGTTAATTTAGGGTAGTTATTTGAGATCTTTTGTATTCCTTAATGTAGGTATTTATTTATTTATTTATTTATTTATGGCCGTGTTGGGTCTTTGTTGCTGTGTGCAGGCTTTCTCTAGTTGTGGCAAGTGGGTGCACAGGCTTCTCATTGCAGTGACTTCTCTTTGTTGTGGTGCACAGGCTTATCATTGTGGTGCCTTATATTGTTGTGGAGTATGGGCTCTAGGCATGTGGGCTCCAGTAGTTGTGGCTTGTTGGCTCTAGAGCTCAGTCTCAGTAGTGGTGCATGGGCTTAGTTGCTCCCTTGCATGTAGGATCTTCCTGGACCAGGGCTCAAACTCATGTCCCCTGCATTGGCAGATGGATTCTTAACAACTGCACCACCAGGGAAACCCCAAATGTAGGTACTTATTGCTATAATCTTCCCTCATATTGTAACAGGAAAGAACAACTCTAACTCCATATTGAACCTATTTTATTTCTAATCTTTGTGTGCTATTGTTACTTACCTTTGCTAGTCATGCTAGCTCGGCATATAGTCACATTACTCACTGAAGAAATTTTGCTGCAGCTTGGGGTTTTTGTAATAAGCTCCTTTTAAAGGAAAGCTACTTTCCCTTTGGTGATAAGGAACATGAACAACAACAACAAAATAACATTTGTGTTATTGAGTTCTTCAAGAACATCATGACCAAGTCAGATTAACATCAACCAAAGTCACTGACTAAGAACAAAGATATTTTGTAACCTCCCTCAGACCAGGGCTGGCACGCATCTGCTTGCAGCTATTTATCACCTGCTGACCTCAGCTCCTTCCACTTCAACCTTTTCTTACTGTAAAAGAAGCTTGAATTCTAACATAAGCAGTAAAATTCTTTAAGACATAGGGCTTCTCACTTTTCTGGTTTCCTGAATAAGGTCACTTTTCCTTGTCACAGCACCTTGTCTCCTGATGTGTTGGTCTTCATGTGATGAGGAGTGCTATGAATTTAGAGTTGGGTACAAAATTTGGTGTACCAGCCAGGATCTGACTGCTTGTGGCCAGCTGGCTCCAATGAGCCAGGGTGGGGGTGGGAATTCCTTATCAGCAGCCAGGACCATTTGTTCTGAAAACTTTCTCTTTAATTGCCTGGAATGGCACCAGCTGCCCTAGAGCCTGGCTGTTGGTGCAAAGAATAGACATACCTCTGTGAATAGATGACTGGCTTGACTTCTGACATAGGATGAGTCACTCTGATGTGTACACCTGCAAACTCCCTTTCCTTCTCTTTGGGCTTTTCCTCTCTGGAATAAGCCAGTTTGTTTTGTATTTGTGTGGGATTCCATATTGGAGAAGGTAATAGTTGTTGGACATCCACCTGATTTGTGAACTTGTTCATTTGCATTTGCTTGCTTTTGCTTGCCTTTGTTGTGCTTTGTTTGCCTTTGTTTGTGCTTCTTGTGTTCTCTTTGTACTTTCATCTTATAAATGGGGAAATCTTCATCTATCCCAAAGAGATTCCCTTAGGATGCATCTTAAATAAATGGTCAGAGTACAGATAAGAACCTATGACTAAGAAAAATATGATATTTTATTGCAATACTGTATGCTGTCAGTATATGTTGGGGTTGAAAGAGTGGTGGTCTCTTAACAGCTCACTGAATTACTATACCATTTTACAGCTAGAATCATTTTGTAAAAATGCAGGAAAGGATGATGAATTCCTATATATATAGGTGCTCATGGACCAAGATGAAAAGAAACAGAATGGCTGCCATTTTATGGTACAAATAGTTAAGAGGTAACCAGAGGGAAAGTCTGTATTGCAAGAGGGAAAGTTGGAGGATGGAGATAAGGGCATGTTACTTCAAGCTTTAAATCTATCTCTGGCTTTGCCTATGAAGCTACATTTGCAGCCTCCTCCTCTTTGCTTCCTTCCATCCCTGCACTGCCATCAGGTAAACTGGCACGTCTAACTAACTCCTACCCCTGTTCTCACAGTCAGGACACAGGAAGTGTCCTAAGAGATCTGGCCTGTTCCCTTATATGGGGAACAGTGATTCTCCCTGAATTCCCCTTTAGGACACAGGGACGTGGTTTGGAATCACTACCTAGGATCTGCCAGTGTATGGAATTTGGTCTGGGAGCCACCCCTTGAGCAGCACAATTCCCATTAAGCTGATATCCCATAGCAGGCCTCAATGCATATAGCTAGCCAGTCAGTTATCTATGGATGCACAATCTCTTTTAACTTCAGATTTGTTCAATTGGGAGAACCGTAATTCCTCTGTCAGAGAGGACTACCTTTGCATGACTGAGCTGTTCAATTCCATTTTTGTCATGAAGTACTCCTTATGAGCAGACATACACATTCTCATGAATATGATGCCTGCTAGGGATGAGAGAAGAATGGTTATAGACAGAATTTGGGAGCAAGCTCATCACATTCATCTGGCAGATACAAATGGAGTCCCAGGTGAAAACCAGGCTGTTCCTAAAGCAGAGTTCAATTGGGATTCCAGTGAAAGGGGAATTCCTTTTCTAGAACACTTTTGAAAGTGTATATTGGCTAGTTTTCAAAAGTGGATGCCTAGGACAGTGGCCAAGGGTGGAGTAGAAAGACCCTGAGCTCACTTCCTCTCATAAGCAAACAAAACCGCAACTATCTGCAGAACAACAATTAACAAAAAGAGACTGGAAACTACTAGAAAAGATCTTCTACAACTAAAGATATAAGGAAGGAACCACAATGAGACAAATAAGAGAGGTGGAACTGTGGTATAATCAAATCACATACCCCCTGGGTGTTTGACCCACAACCTGGAGGGTAATTATATTTCAATGGCTCTCCCAGAGGAGTGAGAGTTCTGAACCCCAAATCAGGGTCCCCAGCCCAGAGTCTCACATTAGGAAGATGATCCCCTGAAAGATTTGGCTTTGAAGGCCAGTGGGGTTTAATATGAGAAGCCCCAAAGAATGGGGAAATAGAGATTTCACTCTTAAAGGGTGCACACAAAAGCTTCTGCACACTGGAACCCAGGTCAAAAGCAGTAATTTGATAGGATCCTGGACCAGACCTACTTGTTAGTGTTGGAAAGTCTCCTGGAGAGTCAGGGAACAGATGCAGCTCACCCTAGGGACATAGACTGGTGACATCCATATTTGGAAACATTCAACTAAATGAAAAGTGCTGTTGGTGACTTCCATTTTGGTTCATTAAAGAAAAGACTTGGCCCCACCCAACAGCCTGTAGGCACCACTGCTGGATGCCTCAGGTCAAAACTTTAACTGGGCAGGTATACAACCCCACCTATCAGCATTCAGGCTGCTTAAAGAATTCCTGAGCCCACATTCACCACTAGACATGCCCCTAGACACAACTCTGCCAAAAAGAGGGCCAGAAACCAGCTCTACCCACCAGTGGGCAAGCAAAAGCCCTTATTTCCAAGAAGCCTGCACTAGCCCCTAGGTCAGCCACACCCACTAGGGAGCAGACACCAAAACAAAAAACTATGATCCCACAGCTTGTGTACCCAGCCTGCCCACAACAGGCCAGACCCTACTCTTGGACTAACTGGGACCAGACCCTGCCAGCTGGCAGACCAACACAATCAGTGGGACACACGCTATCCCATACAGAACTTTTTCAGGGACCAGCCCCCCCACCAACCATCTGAAAAGTGCTCTGAGATCCTTGGGTCTTGCAGCCAGACTCCAAGAAACAGCTTTGCTTGCCAGTAGTCCAGGACTAATTCCAGGACATGGCTTCACCTGTCAGTGGTGCAGGAACAACCCCAGAATCTTTGGGACCATGATTCCACTCACTATTGAGCCTCACTAGCCACAGGGCCACGTAGGGTTCTGCAACCAGCCGCCTTGTGACCAGTCTTCACTAAACAACAGCCAGCAGTATCCACACGAGGCAGGGCCTGGCAACCAACTGGGCTAAGGGCCAACCAAACCTAGCTGACCACTTCCATAGTCAGCCGGCCAGAACAGAAGGACCCACACAGCACTCTTAGGGGGAATCCCTAGAGAATATAACTTGGGTGATGAGAGGGAAGTGCACTGCTGGGACATATAGACTATCTCATATAGAAGACCACTTCTCCAAGGTCAAGAAACATAACTAATCTACCACATACATAAAAATACAAATAGCAACTTAGACAAAATGAGGCAGCAGAGAAATATGTTCCAGATGAAGGAACAAGATAAAACCTCAGAAGAAGAACTATGCCAAGTGGAGATAGGCAATCTACCCAAGAAAGAGTTTAGAGCAATGATCATAAAGATGATCAAAGAAGTTGGGAGAGAAATGGATGTGCAGAGAGAGTAAGTTAGAAGCTTTAACAGAGTTAGAAAACATAAAGAACAAACAGAGATGAAGAATGCAATAACTGACGTGAAAAATACAATAGAAGAAATTAATAGTATGATAAATGATATGGAGGAATGGATCAGTGAGCTGGAAGAGAGAATAGTGGAAAGCACTGCCACTGATCAGAAAAAAGAATGAAATGAAACAAGGACAGTTTAAAAGACCTCTGGGACAACATTACTATATTGGAATTATAAGGGTCCCAGAAGGAGAAGAAGGAAAGGTCCTGAGAAAATATGTGAGGACATAATAGTTAAAAACTTCCCTAACTTGGGAAAGGAAACAGTCACCCAAATCCAGGAAGCATAGAGAGTGCTTAAGCCAAAAAGGAACACACCAAGACACATTGCAATCAAAATGACAAATATGAAAGAGAAAATAATAAAAGCAACAAGGGAAAAGCAACAAATAGCATACAAGGGAACTTCCATAATGCTATCAGCAGATTTTTCAGCAGAAACTCTGCAGGCCAGAAGGAAGTGGCACAATATATTTAAAGTGATGAAAGGGAAAAACCTACAACCAAGAATATACTACCAGCAAGGCCTTCATTCAGACTTGATGGAGAAATCATAAATTTTACACACAAGCAAAAGCTAAAAGAGTTCAGCACCACTAAACCAACTTTACAACAAATGTTAAAGGAATTTTTCTAGGGCCCCCAAAAGTTCACAGCAATAAACAAGAAAATTATGAAACGAAAAATCTCACCAATAAAGGCAACTAAAAGAATAAAACTGCAAAAAAACACAAACACGTGGAGGCTAAAAAATATGCTACTTAAAAACCAATGATCACACTTCCGGGGAAGATGGCGGAAGAGTAAGACACGGAGATCACCTTCCTACCCACAGATACACCAGAAATACAGCTACACGTGGAACAACTCCTACAGAACACCTACTGAACGCTGGCAGAAGACCTCAGACCTCCCAAAAGGCAAGAAACTCCCCATGTACCTGGGTAGGGCAAAGCGGAGAGATTCCCGCACAGAGGATTGGTGCCGACTGGCACTCACCAGCCCGAGAGGCTTGTCTGCTCGCCTGCTGCGGTGGGCGGCACTGGAAGCTGAGGCTTGGGCTTCGGTCAGAGCACAGGGAGAGGAGAGGGGCTGGCGGCGAGAACTCAGCCTGAAGGGGGTTAATGCGCCACAGCTAGCTGGGAGGGAGTCCGGGAAAACTCTGGAACAGCCGAAGAGGCAAGAGACTTTTTCTTCCCTCTTGGTTTCCTGGTGCGTGAGGAGAGGGGATTAAGAGTGCTGCTTAAAGGAGCTCCAGAGATGGGCACGAGCTGGGCGAAAAGCACATACTCCAGAGATGGGCATGGGACGCTGGGGCTGCTGCTGCCACCGCCAAGAGGCCTGTGTGCGAGCGCAGGTCACTGTCCACGCCGCCCTTCCGGGAGCCTGTGCAGCCCGTCATTGCTGGGGTCCCGGGATCCAGGGAAGGCTTCCCTGGGAGAACGCACGGTGCGCCTTGGGCGGGTGCAACGTCACGCCGGCCTCTGCCGTGGCAGGCTCGCCCCGCACACCATGCCCCTCCCTCCGGCCCCCAGCTGAGTGAGCCAGAGTCACCGAAGAGGCTGCTCCTTTAACCCTGTCCTGTCTGAGAGAAGAACAGACGCCCTCCGGTGACCTACATGCACAGGCGGGGCCAAATCCAAAGTTGAGACCCGAGAGCTGTGAGAACAATGAAGAGAAAGGGAAATCTCTCCCAGCAGCCTCAGAAGCAGCGGATTAAAGCTCCACAATCAACTTGATGTACCCTGCATATGTGGAATACATGAATAGACAACAAATCATCCCAAGTTGAGGAGCCAGGAGTCAGTGCTGTGCCTCTGAGGTGGGAGAGCCAACTTCAGGACACTGGTCCACAAGAGACCTCCCAGCTTCACATAATATCAAATGGCGAAAATCTTCCAGAGATCTCCATCTCAACACCAGCACCCAGCTTCACTCAACGACCAGCAAGCTACAGTGCTGGACACCCTATGCCAAACAACTAGCAAGACAGGAACACAACCCCACCCATTAGCAGAGAGGCTGCCTAAAATCATAAAAAGTCCACAGACACCCCAAAACACACCACCAGACGTGGACCTGCCCACCAGAAAGACAAGATCCAGCCTCATCCACCAGAACACAGGCAATAGTCCCCTCCACCAGGAAGCCTACACAAACCACTAAACCAACATTAGCCACTGGGGACAGACACCAAAACAACGGGAACTAAGAACCTGCAGCCTTCAAAAAGGAGACCCCAAGCACAGTAACATAAGCAAAATGAGAAGACAGAAAAACACACAGCAGAAGAAGGAGCAAGATAAAATCCTACCAGACCTAACAAATGAAGAGGTAATAGGCAGTCTACCTGAAAAAGAATTCAGAATAATGATAGTAAAGATAATCCAAGATTCTATTTCCAAGATCCAAAATCTTGGAAATAGAATAGACAAAATGCAAGAAACAGTTAACAGGATCTAGAAGAACTAAAGATGAATCAAGCATCAATTAAAAACACAATAAATGAAATAAAAAATACTCTAGATGGGATCAATAGCAGAATAACTGAGGCAGAAGAACGGATAAGTGAGGTGGAAGATAAAATAGTGGAAAAAGCTGATGCAGAGCAAAATAAAGAAAAAAGAATGAAAAGAACAGACAGTCTCAAAGACCTCTGGGACCACATTAAATGCACCAACATTCGAATTATAGGGGTTCCAGAAGAAGAAAAGAAAAAGAAAGGGACTGAGAAAATATTTGAAGAGATTATAGTTGAAAACTTCCCTAATATGGGAAAGGAAATAGTTAATCAAGTCCAGGAGGCAGAGAAACTCCCATCCAGAGTAAATCCAAGGAGAAATACGCCAAGACACATATTAATCAAACTGTCAAAACTTAAACACAAAGAAATCATATTAAAAGCAGCAAGGGAAAAACAACAAAAAACACACAAGGGAATCCCCATCAGGTTAACAGGTGACCTCTCAGCAGAAACTTTACAAGCCAGAAGGGAGGGGCAGGACATAATTAAAGTGATGAAGGAGAAAAACCTGCAACCAAGATTACTCTACCCAGCAAGGATCTCATTCAGATTTGATGGAGAAATTAAAACCTTTACAGACAAGCAAAAGCTGAGAGAGTTCAGCACCAGCAAACCAGCTTTACAACAAATGCTAAAGGAACTTCTCTAGGCAAGAAACACAACAGAAGGAAAAGACCTACAATAACGAACCCAAAGCAATTAAGGAAATGGGAATAGGAACATACATATCGATAATTACCTTAAATGTAAATGCACTAAATGCTCCCACCAAAAGACACAGATTGGCTGAATGGATACAAAAACAAGACCCATATATATGCTGTCTACAAGAGACCCACTTCAGTCCTAGAGGCACATACAGATTGAAAGTAAGGCGATGGAAAAAGATATTCCATGCAAATGGAAATCAAAAGAAAGCTGGAGTAGCAATTATTATATCAGACAAAATAGACTTTAAAATAAAGACTATTGAGACAAAGAAGGACACTACATAATGATCAAGGGATCCGTCCAAGAAGAAGATATACCAACTGTAAATATTTATGCACCCAACATAGGAGCACCTCAATACATAAGGCAGGGGCTTCCCTGGTGGCGCAGTGGTTGCGAGTCCGCCTGCCGATGCAGGGGACATGGGTTCGTGCCCCGGTCTGGGAAGAATCCACATGCTGTGGAGCGACGGGGCCCGTGAGCCATGGCCTCTGAGCCTGCGCGTCCGGAGCCTGTGCTCCACAACAGGAGAGGCCACAACAGTGAGAGGCCCGCGTACCGCAAAAAAAAAAAAAAAATACATAAGGCAAATACTAACAGCCATAAAAGGAGAAATCGACAGTAACACAATCATAGTAGGGGACTTTAACACCCCACTTTCACCAATGGACAGATGAAAATGAAAATCAATAAGGAAACACAAGCTTTAAATGATACATTAAACAAGATGGACTTAATTGATATTTATAGGACATTCCATCCAAAAACAACAGAATACACATTTTTCTCAAGTGCTCATGGAACATTCTCCAGGATAGATCATATCTTGGGTCACAAATCAAGCCTTGGTAAATTTAAGAAAATTGAAATTGTATCAGGTATCTTTTCCGACCACAGTGCTATGAGACTAGATATCAATTACAGGAAAAGAGCTGTGAAAAATACAAACACATGGAGGCTAAACAAAACACTACTTAATAATGAAGTGATCACTGAAGAAATCAAAAAGGAAATTAAAAAATACCTAGAAACAAATGACAATGGAGACACAGCGACCCAAAACCTATGGGATGCAGCAAAAGCAGTTCTCAGAGGGATGTTTATAGCAATAAAATCCTACCTTAAGAAACAGGAATGATCTCAAATAAACAACCTAAACTTGCACCTAAAGCAGTTAGAGAAACAAGAACAAAAACATCCCAAAGTTAGCAGAGGGAAAGAAATCATAAAGATCAGATCAGAAATAAATGAAAAAGAAATGAAGGAAACGATAGCAAAGATCAATAAAACTAAAAGCTGGTTCTTTGAGAAGATAAACAAAATTGATAAACCATTAGCCAGACTCATCAAGAAAAAAAGGGAGAAGACTCAAATCAATAGAATTAGAAATGAAAAAGGAGAAGTAACAACTGACACTGCAGAAATACAAAAGATCATGAGAGATTACTACAAGCAACTCTATGCCAATAAAATGGACAACCTGGAAGAAATGAACAAATACTTAGAAATGCACAACCTGCCAAGACTGAATCAGGGAGAAATAGAAAATTGAACAGACCAATTACAAGCACTGAAATTGAAACTGTGATAAAAAATCTTCCAACAAACAAAAGCCCAGGACCAGATGGCTTCACAGCCGAATTCTATCAAACATTTAGAGAAGAGCTAACACCTATCGTTCTCAAACTCTTCCAACATATAGCAGAGAGAGGAACACTCCCAAACTCATTCTACGAGAACACCATCACCTTGATACCAAAACCAGACAAGGATGTCACAAAGAAAGAAAACAACAGGCCAATATCACTGATGAACATAGATGCAAAAATCCTCAACAAAATACTAGCAAACAGAATCCAACAGCACATTAAAAGGATCATACACCATGATCAAGTGGGGTTTATTCCAGGAATACAAGGATTCTTCAATATATGCAAATCAGTCAACGTGATACACTATATTAACAAACTGAAGGAGAAAAACCATATGATCATCTCAATAGATGCAGAGAAAGCTTTCGACAAAATTCAACACCCATTTATGATAAAAACCCTGCATAAAGTAGGCATAGAGGGAACTTTCCTCCACATAATAAAGGCCATATATGACAAACCCACAGCCAGCATCGTCCTCAATGGTGAAAAACTGAAACCATTTCCACTAAGATCAGGAACAAGACAAGGTTGCCCACTCTCACCACTCTTATTCAACATAGTTTTGGAAGTTTTAGCCACAGCAATCAGAGAAGAAAAGCAAATAAAAGGAATCCAAAACGGAGAAGAAGAAGTAAAGCTGTCACTGTTGGCAGATGACATGATACTATACATAGAGAATCCTAAAGATGCTACCAGAAAACTGCTAGAGCTAATCAATGAATTTGGTAAAGTAGCAGGATACAAAATTAATGCACAGAAATCTCTGGCATTCCTATATACTAATGATGAAAAATCTGAAAGTGAAATCAAGGAAACACTCCCATTTACCATTGCAACAAAAAGAATAAAATATCTAGGAATAAACCTACCTAAGGAGACAAAAGACCTGTATGCAGAAAATTAAAAGACACTTATGAAAGAAGTTAAAGATGATCAAATAGATGGAGAGATGTACCATGTTCCTTGATTGGAAGAATCAATATTGTGAAAATGACTCTACTACCCAAAGAAATCTACAGATTCAATGCAATCCCTATCAAACTACCACTGGCATTTTTCACAGAACTAGAACAAAAAATTCACAATTTGTATGGAAACACAAAAGACCCCGAATAACCAAAGCAATCCTGAGAACGAAAAACGGAGCTGGAGGAATCAGGCTCCCTGACTTCAGACTATACTACAAAGCTACACTAATCAAGACAGTATGTTACTGGCACAAAAACAGAAAGATAGACCAATGGAACAGGATAGAAAGCCCAGAGATATACCCACGCACATATGGTCACCTTATCTTTGATAAAGGAGGCAGGAATGTACAGTGGAGAAGGATTGTCTCTTCAATAAGTGGTGCTGGGAAAACTGGACAGGGACATGTAAGAGTATGAGATTAGATCACTCCCTTACACCATAAACAAAGATATGCTCAAAATGGATTAAAGACCTACATGTAAGGCCACACACTATCAAACTCTTAGAGGAAAACATAGGCAGAACACTCTATGACATAAATCACAGCAAAATCCTTTTTGACCCACCTCCTAGAGAAATGGAAAAAAAGACAAAAATAATCACATGGGACCTAATGAAACTTCAAAGCTTTTGCACAGTAAAGGAAACCATAAACAAGACCGAAAGACAACCCTCAGAATGGGAGAAAATATTTGCAAATGAAGCAACTGACAAAGGATTAATCTCCAAAATTTATAAGCAACTCATGCAGCTCAAGAACACAAAGACAAGCAACCCAATCCAAAAATGGACTGAAGACCTAAATAGACATTTCTCCACAGAAGATATACAGACTGCCAACAAACACATGAAAGAATGCTCAACATCATTAATCATTAGAGAAATGCAAATCAATAGTACAATGAGATATCATCTCACACCTGTCAGAATGACCATCATCAAAAAATCTAGAAAAAGTAAATGCTGGAGAGGGTGTGGAAAAAAGGGAACACTCTTGCACTGCTGGTGGGAATGTGAATTGGTACAGCCACTATGGAGAACGGTATGGAGGTTCCTTAAGAAACTAAAAATATAACTACCATATGACCCAGCAATCCCACTACTGGGCATATACCCTGAGAAAACCATAATTCAAAAAGTGTCATGTACCAAAATGTTCATATCAGCCCTATTTACAATAACCCGGAGATGGAAACAACCTAAGTGTCCATCATTGGATGAATGGATAAAGAAGATGTGGCACATATATACAATGGAATATTACTCAGCCATAAAAGGAAATGGAATTGGGCTATTTGTAATGAGGTGGATAGACCTAGAGTCTGTCATACAGAGTGAAGTAAGTCAGAAAGAGAAAGATAAATACTGTATGCTGACACATATATATGGAGTTTAAGGAAAAAATGTCCTGAAGAACATTGGGGTAAGACAGGAATAAAGGCACAGACCTACTCGAGAATGGTTGAGGATATGGGGAGGGGGAAGGGTAAGCTGTGACAAAGCGAAAGAGCAGCATGGACACATATACACTACCAAACGTAATGTAGGTAGATAGTGGAAAGCAGTCGCATAGCACAGGGAGATCAGCTCGGTGCTTTGTGACCGCCTGGAGGGGTGGTATAGGGAGGGTGGGAGGGAGACGCAAAAGGGAGGGCATATGGGAACATATGTATATATATAACTGATTAAATTTGTTATAAAGCAAAAAACAAAAAACAAAACAAACAAACAAACAAAAAATACCCAAACAGCCCATTTCAGAACATTGTTAGAAGACCTAAATCAACATTTCTCCGAAGAAGATATACAGATGGCCAGGAGAGACATGAAAACATGCTCAACCTTGCTAATTGTTAAAGAAATGCAAATCAAAACCAGAGTGACATTTCATTTCACACCTGTCAGAATGGCCATCATCAAAATATCTACAATCAATAAATGCTGGGGAGGGTGTGAAGAAAAGCGAACCCTCCTAGGCATTGGTGGGAATGTACATTTGCACAGCCACTATGGTGAAGAGTATGGAGTTGTCTTAAGAAACTAAAAAGAGATCTACCATATGATCCAGAAATCCCACTCCTGAGCATATGTTCAGACAAAAACATGGTTCAAAAGGATACATGCACCCGACTCTTCATTGCAGTGCTTTTTACAATAACCAAGACATGTATGCAACCTAAAAGTTCATCAACAGATGAATAGATAAAGAAGGTGTGATAATGTACACAATGGAATATTACTCAGCCACTCCAAAATTAAATAATTCCATTTGCAGCAACATGGTTCAACCTGGAGATTATCAAACTAAGGGAAGTTAATCAGACAGAATAGAACAAATATCATATGACATCACTTGTATGTGGAATCTAAAAAAATATTATACAAATGAACTTATTTTCAAAATGGAAACAGACTCACAGACTTAGAGAACGAATTTATGGTTACCAATGAGATAGCAGGGGAGGGGAGGGTTAGATTGGTAGTTTGGGATTGACATGTATGCACTACTATATTTAAAATAGATAACCCACAAGAACCTACTTTATAGCAAAGGTAACTCTGCCCTATATTCTGTAATACCTAAATGGGAAAGGAATTTGAAAAAGAATAGGTACATGTATATGTATAACTGAATCCCTTTGCTGTACACCTGAAGCTAACAGAACATTGTTAATCAACTATGCTCCAATATAAGATTAAAAAAAATTTTAAGTCAAAAAAATAAAATTAAAATCAGAAATGAAAAAGGAGGTATTAAAACTGATACCAGAGAAATACAAATGATTATAAGATAATATTATGAACAAGTATATGCAAATAAATTGAACAACGTAGAAGTAATTGACAAACTTTTAGAAACATACAACTTACCAAGAAATAGAAAATCTGAATACAACAATCACTACTTAGAAGATTAAACATGTAATAAAAGAAACCTCACAACAAAACAAAATACAGGAACAGATAGAATCTTTGTTATATTTTACCAATCATTTAAACAATTAACATCAATCTTTTTAAACTCTTCCAAAAAATAGAAGAGGAAGGAATAATTTGAAACTCATTTCATGAAGTCAGCATTACCCAGCTACAAAAAACAGACAAGAACATTACAAGAAAATAAAATTACACATCACTTTTCCTGATGAATATAGATGCAAAATTCTGAACAACATATTATCAAACCAAATTCAACAATACATTAAAAGAATCAGACACCATGATCAAGTGGGTTTTATTCTGGGGATGCAAGAATGTTTCAACATTGACAAATCACTCAATGTAATACACCACACAATGAATATAAACTATCATATAATCATCTCAATAGATGTAGAAAAGCATTACATAAAATTCAACATCCATTTATAATGAAAACTCTCAACAAAATAGACATAGAGAAAATGTACTTCAACATACTGAAAGCAATATATGACAATCCCACAGCTATCATCATACACAAAGGTGAACAGCTGATAACATTCCTCTAGTATAAGTATCAACACAAAAATGCCTGTTCTCACAATTTTATTCACCATAATATTGGCAGTCCAAGACAGAGTAATTGGGAAAGAAAAATAAATGAAGTCTTCCAATTTGGAAAAGAAGGAGTAAAACTGTCACTGTAGATGACATGATAGAAACCCTAAAGACTCCACCAAAAAAACGTGTTGAACTAATCAACTAATTAAGTTGCAGGATAGAAATTCAACATACAGAAAAACTATGTTTTTCTACATACTATTAAGAACTATCAGAAAGAGAAATTAAGAAAACAATCTCATTTACAATTTCATCAAAAGGATAACGTATCTAGAAAATAATTTAACCAAGGAGATGAAAAACTTGTACTCCAGAATTGTAAGACAATGAATAAAATTGAAAAGAAACAAATAAATTGAAAGGTAGTCCATGTTCACAGATTGGACAAATTGATATGTTAAGCTGTCCATACTACCCAGAGCACTCTACATATTCAATGCAATCCTTATCAAAATTCCAATAGAATTTTTTACAGAAAAAGAATGAACAATTAAAAAATGTGTATGGATCCCCAAAACCCTGGAATAGCAAAAGCCATTTTGAGGGAAAAAATCTGCTGGAAGCGTCATGCTTTCTGATTTTATAAAAAAAATTACACAGCTAAACAGCAGATAATAATCAAAACAGTATGATATTGTCATAAAAATAAACATATAGATCATTGGAGCAGAATAGAGGCCCCAGAAATAAACTCATGCATGTATTGTCAATTAATTTGCAACAAAGAAGCCAAGAAGTACCATGGCGAAAGGAACGTCTCTTCAGTAAATGATGTTGGGAAAACTGGACAGCCACATGCAAAAGAATGAAACTAGAACACAATCTTATACCATACACAAAAAGGAAATCAAAATGGATTAAAGAATTTAACCTAAGTCCTACAAACATAATAATTTGAGGAGAAATCATAGGAAGTCAGATCCTTGACATTGGTTTGTCAATGATTCTTTTGGATCGTACACAAAAAGCAAAGGTAATAAAAGCAAAAACAAACAAGTGTGACTACATAACAGTAAAATGCTACTGCGCAGTAAAAGGAATGATCAAAAAAATAAGAAGCAACCTACAGACTGGGAGAAAATGTATGGAAGTTATATATCTGATAAGGAATATTAATATCCAAAATATATAAAGAATTCATAAACTCAATAGCAGAAGGAAAGAAAGAAAGAAAGATAGATAGAAAGAAAGAAAGAAAGAAAGAAGGAAGGAAGAGAGAGAGAGAGAAGAAGAGGAAAGAAAAGAAAGTTTTAAAAATCATTTTTGCCTCTCCAAGATGGCAGAGGAGTAGGACTTGGAGTTCATCTCTCACCACAAACGCATCAAGAATACATCTACAAATGGAACCGTTCTCACAGAGCACCTGCTGAACCCTAGCAGAGGACCTTGGACACCTAAAAGGACAAGAAAGATCACCACATAACCAGATAAGATGAAAGAAAGAAGGTAAAAAGAAGAGGAGAGGAAGCAGAATGGGACCGGCACCCCTGGAGGAGAGCTGAGAGTGAGAAGAGGTTTCTGCACCTGGGGAAGCCCCCCAATGGTGAGGTCATCTGGGACAGAATGGGAGCCTTGGGGGCTCAGAGAAGAGCCCAACAATGGGTCTGTGGCAGGCAAGACAGAGTGAGAACTACACAGATGGTCCATGCCACAGCCCTGCATGCCCCTGCCTGAGACTGGTGTCCAGTGCACAGGGGGTCTGGGTGTGGGAACATGGGGTTTGCAAAGCAGACCTGGAGAGGAGATGGCTCTTGGCTGTGAGGAGACAGCCTGAGGGGATGGGAGAGGAACTCCACAACTGGGAATGCTCATGGAGGAAGCCCAGACCTCCACAGAAGTGAAGCGCCATTGCTGAGTGATGCACAAAAGGTAGTGCCGCCATTGTAGCCTCTCTCATCCACGGGCACTAGGGAAGACTCCCACTGGAGCCTGCTCACATGCTCCTGCCATCACTTCCCCCACACCCTTCTACCCTCTTGGGTGACCCACTCTCCCTGATCCCCTGTTGCTGCCTGACAGTCTTGCACATTCCAATTGCTACCCCAGCAACCTCCCACCTGGGTGGCCTGCTCACCCAATTGCCACCTTGGCTCCTTCCTCTCTGAATGGCTTTGTGTGCTCCAGCAACCTCTGGTGCAGAGTTTGGGGGGGGGGTAAGGACACATGCAGCAGTGGGGCTGAAACCACAGCTGAGCCCTGGGGGCCGTGTGACTAAGGAAGAAGAGCTGTAATCTCTCCTCACAGCTGCATGAATCATGGAGTTACACCTCCGCTGATGGCTTCCTAGATTCAGCATCTGTGAAACATCTGAAAGGACAAGTGCTCCTGCATCTGGGATGGGTCTCGCTTTAGCAGTTGTGGGCTTTGTGGGCATATACATGCAGGGGTTGGGCCAGGCCAGAGTCTGAGCTGCCTCCATAGCTCCCACAAAGGGTCCCAGTGCATCACTATTGCAGTCCTGGGACCTGATTTCCACCACTGGCCTGGTGAAAACAACACCTGAGAGTCCCCAGGGCCAATTGCTGGCATACACACAGTTAAGGTGGGACTAAGAGCAGTGCCAACAACAGTGTACTTTGTGATCCCAAACGATGGGAGAAAGGGGACACAATAAAGCACATTCACAGATGAACACATACAGAGGAAGAATATTCAGTGGCTTCTCTCCAAGAGGGAGTGCTCCAATCCCACTTACCTCACGCTGCAGATGAGAAACACAGCTAAGAAACAGACCTGGGGATCTCTACTCCAACAACTAGGGAGAAGACCCCACCTGTGAGAGGGCATTGAAAATTTCAGAGCAAAGGGGAGGCCCTGCTCCATATCCAGGGCAGACTCTGGTTACCACAACACCAATCAAACCCCCTATCAGCAGGAATAACAGCACAAGCCTCTGGACCAACCTCACTCAACAGGGGGCAGACACCAAAAGCAAGAGGAACTACAATCCTGCAGCCTACAGAAAGGGGACCAGAAACACAGTAAGTCTGACAAAATGAGAAGACAAAGAAATATCTTGCAGATGAAGGAGCAAGATAAAAACCTACAAGAACAACTAAATTAAGAGGAGATAGGCAATCTACCTGAAAAAAAAGAATTCAGAGTGATGACAATAAAGATGATCCAAGATCTCAGAAAAAGAATGGAAGCTAGTTCAAGAAGATACAAAAAATGTTTAACAAAGACCTAGAAGAAATAAAGAACAAACAAATAGAGATGAACAATACCGTAACTGAAATGAAAAACTCACAAGAAGGAATCAATAGCAGAATAACTGAGGTAGAAGAATGGATAAGTGAGCTGGAAGACATAATGGTGAAAATCTCTGACACAGAACAGAATAAAGAAAAAAGAATGAAAAGAGATAAGGACAGCCACACGAACCTCTGGGACAACATTAAATGCACCAACATTCAAATTATAGGGGTTCCAGAAGAAGAAGAGAAAGGGCCTGATAAAATATTTGAAGAGATTATAGTTGAAAACTTCCTAACATGGGAAAGAAAATAGTCACCCAAGTACAGGAAGTGTAGAGAGTCCCATACAGGATAAACCCAATGAGAAACATGTCTAGACATATATTAATCAAACTAACAAAAATTAAATACAAATAAAAGTATTAAAAGCAACATGGGACAACCAACAAATAACATACAAGGGAATCCCCATAAGGTTATCAGCTAATTTTTCAGCAGAAACTCTGCAGGCCAGAAGGGAGTGGCTAGATGATATATTTAAAGGGATGAAAGGGGAAAACCTGCAACCAAGCATACTCTCCCAGCAAAGCTCTCATTCAGATTCGATGGAGAAATCAAAAACTTTACAGAGAAGCAAAAGCTAAGAGAATTCAGCACCACCAAACCAGCTTTACAGTGAATGCTAAAGGGACTTCTCTAGGCAGGAAATACAAGAGAAGAGAACAAAAGGGGAAGGGAAGAAAAAAGACCTACAAAAACAAGCCCAAAACAATTAAGAAAATGGCAATAAGAACATACATATCAATAATTATTTTAACAACTTATTCACCAGAGACTTACCCAAACGTTATTGACTGGAGATGTATTAATACATTTTTAGACAGTGATAAATTTAACATCTTTGTGTGAAGTTGTTAGAGCTTAAAATTGATCAAGGGTTCATTATACAATTTATGATTGTCGTTATCATTCACTTTTTCTCTGTTAGGTTTTTGTTCCAACCTTGTGTATATTATAAATGCAAGTTTATTATTATAAAGTCTTCAAAAATGACTCATCATGAAATTTTGAGTGAAGAAGAATTATTTGGTGAATTTTATGCAGAAACTTTCTCTGATTGTCCAAGTGACATATATACTAGTGTCTCAGAAGATGATAGTTCTTCAGAATATAGTTATGATTCAGATGATGTGACTATTTATCAGACCAAGAAGAAGACAAAAACAACTTAGTGAATGATTCTGATACGGAAAGTGAAAATGTAACTCATGGTGCTAGAGAATGCTCCTTTGCTTCTATAGAAGAGTGGCTTGAAGAAAACATTTCATGAAAATTAGAAGACTTTATAAGTGGGTCAGGTGTAACTATTGAATGTAAAAACCTGCAAAGTGTTAGTGAAATAACAGAAGTAATTTTTGGTAACTACTTTTTCAAGTTGGTTGCTTCTCAAACAAACTTGTATCACAAACAGAATGAAAAATCATATAAAAAGTATGATAAGGCTTTAAAATGGACTGATGTAACCAATAGTGACATGAAGAAGTTTCTTAGATTAATAACTTTGATGGGACACATAAGAAAGTCACACTGGAAATAATATTGGCCGATTGGTCCCTTACTTGAAACACCTATCTTTACAAAGATTATGATGAGAAGGATGTTTGAACAAATAATGACATTTCTTCACTTTAATGATAACTCAGAAACTCCACTTCCTGCAGACAGAATTTCAGAAATTAAACCTCTTTTGGATTATTTTCTACCAAAATTTCTATCGATCTATACACCCAAACAAGAGCTGTCACCTGAGGAGGCAATGATAAAGTGGAGAGGACGACTCAGATTCAAAACCTATAATCCTGGAAAACTTACAAAATATGGAATTTTGGTCAGGATGGTTAGTGAAAGTGAAACTGGATATATATGCAACCTTGAGATTTACATGGGTGAATGAAAGAAACTGCAGGAAGCAATATTATAGGTCCTACATTCTTATCTTTGTTCATGGCACCATATTTACCAAGACAATTATTACAACAGTGTGTCCACATATGAAATGTTGTTGAAAAATAAAACCAGAGTTTGTGGGACTATAAAAGAGAATCGTGGTCTACCAAACCAGTTAAAGGAGAAATATAAAAATCTACAGAGGGGATAAATGACATCCTTATGGAAGGGAGAAGAGATTCTTCTTATATGGAAAGATGCGAGGCTAATCCGCATGGTGACAACTATTCATGACACTTCCTTAGCATATACAGGAAAGGAAGACAAGAGGACTGGCCATCAGATAGTTAAGCCCACTTGTATATTAGAGTATAATAAATATAGGAAAGGAGTTGGTCAGTCTGATCAATACCTGGCAAACTTCAATATCCTCCAGAAAACTCGTGATGGTGTTACTGAGTCCAAGCTCGCTCTGCTCACTGCATGAAGGCTAATGAATCGGAGACGAGGTGTTGAGGCAAAGAATACGACTATATTGGAAAGCTGGCAGACTGAGAAGATGGCAGACTAGTGTCTCTGAAAAACGATCTTATCGGGGTTTGGATGCCAGTTTCTTTTATAACACGGAGAGGGGGAGAAGATGAGGAAGTAAAGTAAAACGTGCATAAATTTTGCAAATATCCTCTGGAATGGCCAGCCTCAGGGAGGGGATGTGGAAAATTTCTTCTTTCTTGGAGCCATCCACAGGTGGACAGGGTCTGGATATTTCCCAGAACAAAGACACTTTGGTTTAACATTCAGGCAGAGGGGCAGTGTTCCTCCATGCAGGCCATTATGTATAGACAGTATCCTTTTAGTGAACAAAAGCAACGGGAAGCAAAGGTTGAAGTAAGAGAAACAGATTGAACATGTAGTCAGATTTGGCTCTTCCCTGTTACAATGTTATAAGAAAGTGGGTTTCTATTTAACTAATTGTGGTTTATTCAATGCATTTAAAATTTATTCTACCCCAAGTGAAGGATCTTCAAGATGGTGAAGGAGTAAGACGTGGAGATCATCCTCCTCCCCACAAATACATCAAAACTACATCTACATGTGGAACAACTCCTACAGAACACCTACTGAATGCTGGCAGAAGACCTCAGACCTCCCAAAAGGCAAGAAAATCCCAAAATACATGGATAGGGCAAAAGAAAAAACAGAGACAAAAGAATAGGGATAGGACCTGTGCCTATAGGGAGAGAGCTGTGAAGGAGGAAAAGTTTCTACACACTAGGAAGCCACTTCCCTTTGGGAAACACGGAGTGGGCGTGAGGGAAGTTTTGGAGCTGCAGAGGACAGTGCAGCAACAGTGGTGCAGAAGGCAAAGTGGAGAGATTCCTGCACAGAGGATCAGGCCCGACCAGCACTCACCAGCCTGAGAGGCTTCTCTGCTCACCTGCTGGGGTTGGCAAGGGCTGGAAGCTGACACTCAGGCTTTGGAGTTCAGATCCCAGGGGGAGGACTGGGTTGGCTGCATGAACACAGCTTGAAGGGGACTACTGCACCACAGCTAACTGGGAGGGTGTCTGAGGAAAAGTCTGGAAATGCCTAAGAGTCAAGAGACCATTGTTTCAGGGTGATCAAGGAGAGGAAATTCAGAACACTGCTTAAACGAGCTTCAGAGCCTGGTGCAAGCTACAGCTATGAGCATGGACACCAGTGACGGGCATGAAATGCTAAGGCAGCTGCTGCAGCCACCAAGAATCCTGTGTACAAGCACAGGTCACTATCCGCACCTCCCCTCCTGGGAGCCTGTGAAGCACACCACTGCCAGCGTCCCGTGATCCATGGACAACTTCTCTGGGAGTAGACAAAGTATGTCTCAAGCTGTTGCAATGTCACGCCAACCTCTGTCACCGCAGGCTCACCCTGCATTCTGTACCCCTGCCTCCCCTTGGCCTGAGTGAGCCAGAGCCCCTTAATCAGCATCTCCTTTAACCTCCTCCTGTCTCGGTGAAGAACAGATGCCAGAGGGCGACCTATATGCAGAGGCAGGGCCAAATCCAAAGCTGAACCACAGGAGCTGTGCAAACAAAGAAGAGAAAGGAAAATTTCCCAGTGCAGCCTCAGGAGTGGCAGAATAAAGTCCAACAATCAACTTGATGTACCTTGCATGTGTGGAATACCTAAATAGACAACGAATCATCCCAAAATTGAGGCAGTGGACTTTGGAATCAACTGTAGACATGGAGTTTGCTGTATGCGTCTGACTAGTTTCTGATTTTTATGTTTATCTTTGTATAGTTTTTAGCGCTTGTTATCATTGGTGGATTTCTTTATTGGTTTGGTTGTACTCGTCTTTTTTATTATTTTAAAACTTTTTATTTTAATACTCCTTCATTTTTAATTTTAATCAATTTAATTTAATTATTTTTGTTTCTTATTCTCCCTTTTCTTCTGAGCTGTGTGGCTGACAATGTTTTGGAGCTATAGCCAGGTGTCAGGCCTGAGACACTGAGGTGGGAGAGCCAAGTTCAGGACATGGACCACTGAGACCTCCCGGCCCCATGTAATATGAATCGGCGACAGCTCTCCCAGAGATCACCGTTTCAATGCTACCACACAGCTCCACTCAATGACCAGCAAGCTCCAGTGCTAGACACCCCATGACAAACAACTAGGAAGACATGAACACAAACCCACCCATTAGCAGAGAGGCTGTGTAAAATCATAATAAGTTCACAGACACCCCAAAACACATGAACAGATGCGGCCCTGTCAACCAGAAAGACAAGATCCAACCTCATCCAACAGAACACAGGCACCAGTCCCTTCCACCAGGAAGTCTACACGACCCACTGAACGAAACTTACCCACGTGGGGCAGAAACCAAAAACAAAGGGAACTATGAACTTTCAGCCTGTGACAAGAAAATGCTAAACACAGTAAGTTAAGCAAAATGAGAACAGAAAAATATGCAGCAGATGAAGGAGCACAGTAAAAACCCACCAGAACAAACAAATGAAGAGGAAATAAGCAGCCTACCTGAAAAAACAATTCAGAATAATGATAGTAAAGATAATCCAAAATCTTGGAAATAGAATGGAGAAAATACAAAAAACGTTTAACAAGGACCGAGAAAAACTAAAGGGCAAATAAACAATGATGAACAACACAGTAAATGCAATTAAAAATTCTCTAGAAGGAATCAATAGCAGAATAACTGAGGCAGAAGAAAGGATAAGTGAGGTGGAAGATAAAATAGTGGAAATAACTATCACAGAGCAGAATAAAGAAAAAAGAATGCAAAGATTTGAGGACAGGCTCAGAGACCTATGGGACACCATTAAATGCACCAACATTCGAATTATAGGGGTCCCAGAAGAAGAAGAGAAAAAGAAAGGGACTGAGAAAATATTTGAAGAGGTTATAGTTGAAAACTTCCCTAACATGGGAAAGGAAATAGTTAATCAAGTCAGGGAAGCACAGAGAGTCCCATACAAGATAAATACAAGGAGAAACATGACAAGACACATATTAATCAAACTATCAAAAATTAAGTAAAAAGAAAAAATATTAAAAGCAGAAACGTAAAAACAACAAATAACATAAAATGGAATCCCCATAAAGTTAAGAGCTGATCTTTCAGCAGAAATTCTCCTAGCCAGAAGGGAGTGCCAGGACATATTTAAATGGATGAAAGGGAAAATCCTACAACCAAGATTACCATATGCAGCAAGGATCTCATTCACATTCGATGGAGAAACTAAAACCTTTAGAGACAAGGAAAACCGAAGAGAATTCTGCAACACCAAACCAGCTTTACAACATATGCTAAAGGAACTTCTCTGGGCAGGAAACACAAGAGAAGGAAAAGACCTACAAAAACACATACACAACAATTAAGAAAACGGTAATAGGATCATACATATTGATAATAACCTTTAATGTAAATGGATTAAATGCTCCAACCAAAAGACATAGACTGGATGAGTGGATATAGAAACAAGACCTGTATGTATGCTGTCTAGAAGACACTCACTTCACACCTAGGGAAACATACAGACTGAAAGTGAGGGGATGGAAAAAGATATTCCATGAAAATGGAAATCAAAACAAAGCTGGAGTAGCAATTCTCATATCAGACAAAATAGGCTCTAAAATAAAGAGTATTAAAAGAGACAAAAAGTGACACAATAATGATCAAGTGATCAATTGAAGAAGAAGATATAACACTTGTAAATATTTATACACCCAACTTAGGAGCACCTCAATACATAGGCAAATGCTAACAGCCATAAAAGGGGAAAATGACAGTAACACAGTCATAGTAGGGGACTTTAACACTCCACTTTCACCAATGGACAGATCATCCAAAATGAAAATAAATAAGGAGAGACAAGCTTTAAATGACACATTAAACAAGATGGACTTAATTGATATTTCTAGGATATTCCATCCAAAAACAACAGGTTACAATTTCTTCTCAAGACCTCATGGAACATTCTCCAGGATTGATCACATCTTGGGTCACAAATCACGCCTTGGTTAATATAAGAAAATAGAAATTGTATCAAGTGTCTTTCCATCCACAATGCTATAAGACTAGATATCAATTACAGGAAAAAATATTATTAAAAAAAGAAAACACATGGAGGCAAAAATACACTACAAAAATCCCAAGAGATAACTTAAGAAATCAAAGAGGAATTCAAAAACTATTTAGAAACAAATGACAATGAAAATAGGATGACCCAAAACCTAAGGGATGCAGCAAAAACAGTTCTAAGTGGGAAGTTTATAGCAATACAATCCTACCTTAAGAAACAATAAACATCTCAAATAAACAACCTAACATTACAACTAAAGCAGTTAGAGAAAGAACAGACAAAACACCAAAGTTAGCAGAAAGAAAGAAATCATAAATATCAGATCAGAAATAAGTGAAGGAAACAATAGCAACTATCAATAAAACTAAAAGGTGGTCCTTTCAAAAGTTAAAGAAAACTGGTAAACCACTAGCCAGACTCATCAAGAAAAAAAGGGAAGATACTCAAATCAATAGAATTAGAAATGAAAAAGGAGAAGTAACAACTGACACTGCAGAAATACAAAGGATCATGAGAGATTACTACAAGCAACTATATGCGAATAAAATGGACATGCTGGAAGAAATGAGCAAACTCTTAGGAAAGCACAACCTTCCAACACTTAACTGGGAAGAAATAGAAAATATGAACAGACCAATCACAAGCACTGAAATTGAAACTGTGATTTAAAATCTTCCAAAAAACAACACCCAGGATCAGATGGCTTCATGGGTGAATTCTATCAAACATTTAGAGAAGAGTTAACATCTATCCTTCTCAAACTCTTCCAAAATATAGCAGAGGGAGGAACACTCCCACCTCATTCTTTGAGTTCACCATCACCCTGATACCAAAACCAGACAAAGATGTCACAGAGAAAGAAAACTACAGGCCAATATCACTGATGAACGTAGATGCATAAATCCTCAACCCAATACTAGCAAACAGAATCCAACAGTACATTAAAAGGATCATACAACATGATCAAGTGGGGTTTATCCCAGGAATGCAAGGATTCTTCAATATATGCAAATCAATCAATGCGATAAACCACATTAACAAATTCAAGGAGAAAAGCCATATGATCATCTCAGTAAACACAGAAAAAGCTTTCAACAAAATTCAACACCCATTTATGATAAAAAACCCTGCACAAATTAGGCATAGAGAGAACTTTCCTCAATATAATAAAGGCCATATATGACAAAGCCACAGCCAACATCATTCTCAATGATGAAAAACTGAAACCATTTCCACTAAGATCAGGAATAAGACAAGGGCACTCTGTCACCACTATTATTCAACATAATTTTGGAAGTTTTATCAACAGCACTCAGAGAACAAAAGGAATCCAATTTGGAAGAGAAGTAAAGCTGTCACTGTTTGCAGATGACCTGATACTATACATAGAGAATCCTAAAGATGTTACCAGAAAGCCACTAGAGCTAATCAATGAATTTGGTAAAATAGCAGAATACAAAATTAAAACACAGAAATCTCTTGCATTCCTATACACTAATGATGAAAAATCTGAAAGAGAAACTAAGGAAACGTTCCCATTTACAACTGCAACAGAAAGAAAAAGAAAGCTAGGAATAAACCTACCTAAGGAGACAGAAGACCTGTATGCAGAAAATTATGACACAGATGAAAGAAATTAAAGATGATACAAACAGATGGAGAGATATACCATGTTTTTGGTTTGTAAGAATCAACGTTGTGAAAATGACTCTACTACCCAAAGCAATCTACAGATTCAATGCAATCCCTATCAAACTACCACTGGCATTTTTCACAGAACTAGAACAAAAAATTTCACAATTTGTATGGAAACACAAAAGACCCCGAATACCAAAAAGCAATCTTGAGAAAGAAAAATGGAGCTGGAGGAATCAGCCTCCCTGTCTTCAGACTATACTACAAAGCTACAGTAATCAAGAGAGTATGGTACTGGCACAAAAACAGAAATATAGTCAATGGAACAGGACAGAAAGCCCAGAGATAAACCCACGCACATATGGTCACCTTATCTTTGATAAAGGATGCAAGAATATACAATGTAGAAAAGACAGCCTCTTGGAAAATTGGTGCTGTGAAAACTGGACAGCTACATGTAAAAGAATGAAATTAGAACACTCCCTAACACCATACACAAAAATAAACTCAAAATGGATCAAAGACCTAAATGTAAGGCCATACACTCTCAAACTCTTAGAGGAAAACATAGGCAGAACACTCTATGACATAAATCACAGCAAGATCGTTTATGACCCACCTCCTAGAGAACTTTAATAAAAACAGAAGTAAATAAATGGGACCTAATGAAACTTTAAAGCATTTGCACGGCAAAGGAAACCATAAACAAGATGAAAAGACAACCCTGAAAATGGGAGAAAATATTTGCAAACGGAGCAACTGACAAAGGATTAATCTCCAAAATATACAAGCAGCTCATGCAGCTCAATATCAAAAAAACAAACAACCCAATCCAAAAAAGGGAAGAAGACCTAAATGGACATTTCTCCAAAGAAGATGTAAAGACTGCCAATGAACACGTGAAAGGATGCTCAACATCACTAATCATTAGAGAAATGCAAATCAAAATTACAATGAGATATTATCTCACACCAGTCAGAATGGCCATCATCAAAAAATCTTCAAACAATAAATGCTGGAGAGTTTGTGAAGAAAAGGGAACACCCTTACACTGTTGGTGGGAATGTAAATTGACACAGCCACTATGGAGAACAGTATGGAGGTTTCTTATAAAACTAAAAACAGAACTGCCATACGACCCAGCAATCCCAGTACTGAACATATTCCCTGAGAAAACCAGAATTCAAAAAGAGCCATGTACGACATTGTTCATTGTAGCACTATTTACAATAGCTAGGACATGGATGCAACCTACGTCTGCATCGACAGATGAATGGATAAAGAAGTTGTGGCACATATATACAATGGAATATTACTCAGCCATAAAAAGAAACGAAATTGACTTATTTGTAGTGAGGTGGATGGACCTAGAGTCTTTCATACAGAGTGAAGTAAGTCAGAAAGAGAAAAACAAATACCATATGTTAACACAGATATATGGAATGTAAAAAAGTTTTTTTTTAAAAATTGTTTTGAAGAACCTAGGGGCAGGACAGGAATAAAGACACAGCCATAGAGAATGGACTTAAGGACCCCCGGAGGGGTAAGTGTAAGTTGGGACGAAGTGAGAGAGTGGCTTTTATATATATACACTACCAAATGTAAAATAGGTAGTGGGAAGCAGTCAGTTAGCACAGGGAGATCTGCTTGGTGCTTTGTGACCACCTAGAGAGGTGGGATAGGGAAGGTGGGAGGGAGACGTAAAAGGAAGTGGATATGGAGATATATGTTTACATATAGCTGATTCACTTTGTTATACAGCAGAAACTAACACAACATTGTATAGAAATTTTACTCCATTAAAGATGTTAAAAATAAAATAAAATAAAATTTATTTTATCCTTAATGCACAGAATAAAATAACTTACAAGCAATTTTTGTTAGTAGTAGTAAAGAATGGGTAACTGACCTTTCTGGTGAATGTAATGGTAGTTCCCACCTGGTCCTTCTTGTAACATCTAAAAGAGCCCCCTCAAAAGTCCGTCTTGTCTGCTATCAGGTAAAATCAAAAACGTATTCTAGAAGAATTAATACCCAAAGGACAAAAAAAAAAAATGCCGCCAGAAAGTGTAGAATCCACTCTTTCTGGGGAAAGCACCATGAAACATGATATATTTGTAGTAGATATTCTGTTCTCCTGCACATAGGTGCCTACTATACTGCCTACCACACTCAAATGAAGTATTAGAATCCTTTAGTAAGACATGTACAAATTTTCAAATAAATGCATTAAGTGCCAAAAAAGTTGTTGATATTTACCAAAACACGGGTGTATCAATATTCATTTACATAACAAATCACCTGCCACAGGTGGTAGTTTCTGCAAAAAAATCCCACAGTCAATAATGTGTTAAATGTAAGTGGATTAAATGCTCCAACCAAATGACATAGACTGGTTGAATGGATACAAAAACATGACCTGTATATATGCCGTCTACAAGAGAGTGATGAGGGGTTGGTCACTGTAGACTTCTGGGCAGAACTCAGTGGCAGAATCCTAAATCTCACCATCTGAGAGTCATTCCTCACTGTAGTTATTTTTCCTCCCAAAGATGGAATGTTTTGGAAGGTTTCACCCAAACAAGCCATGTCATTTATTAGGCAAAAACTTCCTATACAGGACAAAAGGTGCATTATATTCAGCACTGCCATATTTATACTGAGATATATTTTGCTACAACTGTTATTTTAATGTCAAGTACAATTTGAAGAAGTGCAATATTTTATATTAGTATTAGAGGAGTACAGGGACTTTCCCATTTCTTAAACTGCAACATTGCTGAATACAATTATAATACAATTTCCACTACTCAGCCATAAAAGAGAATGAAATTTTGCCATTTGGAATAAGTGAAGTAAGTCAGACAGAGAAAAACAAATACTGTATGATATCACTTATATGTGGAATCTAAAAAATAAAACAAAGTAGTGAATATAACAGAAAACAAGCACACTCACAGATACAAAGAACAAACTAGAGGTTACCAGTGGCGAGACAGAAAGCAGAGGGGCAATATAAGTGTAGGAGATTAAAGGTAAAACTACAATGAGGTATCACTTCACACTAGTCAGAATGGCCATCACCAAAAAACCTACAAATAATAAATACTGGAGAGGTTGTGGAGAAAAGGGATACCTTTTGTACTGTTGGTGGGAATATAAATTCACACAGCCACTATGGAGAAGAGTATGGAGCTTCCTTAAAAAACTAAAAATAGTACTACCATGTGACCCAGAAATCCCACTACTGGGCATATATCCAGAGGAAACCATAATTCAAAAAGACACATGCACCCCAATGTTCACTGCAACACTATTTACAATAGCTAGGACATGGAAACAACCTAAATGTCCATCAGTGGAGGAATGGATAAAGAAAATGTGGTACATATATACAATAGAATATTACTCAACCATAAAAAGAAATGAAACTGAGTTATTTGTAGTGAGGTGGATGGATCTAGAGTCTGTCATACAGAGTGAAGTAATTCAGAGAAAGAAAAACAAATACCATATGCTAACACATATATATGGAATCTAAAAAAAAATGGTCAGATGAACCTAGTGGCAGGACAGTAATAATGACATAAAGTAGGGACTTGAGGACACAGGGAGGTGGAAGGGGAAGCTGGGACAAAGTGAGAGAGTAGCATTGACATATATACACTACCAAATGTAAAATAGATAGCTAGTGTGAAGCAGCTGCATAGCACAGTGAGATCAGCTCGGTGCTTTGTTACCACCTAGAGGGGTGGGATAGGGAGGGTGGGAGGAAGGCACAAGAGGGAGGGGATATGGGGATATATGTATACCTATAGCTGATTCACTTTGTTATACAGCAGAAACTAACACAACATTGTAAAGCAATTATACACCAATCAAGATGTTAAAAAATTTAAAATAACAATGTAAAACAACAACAACAAAAAAACAAAGATATCCAAATTGCCAACAAGTATTTGAAAATATGCTCAACGTCACTAATCTTTATGGAAATGCAAATCTAAACAACAGTTAGCAATCACCTCACACCTGTTAAGATTGCTATTATCAAAATGTCAAGAGGTAACAAATGATGGAGAGAATGTGTAGAAAAGTGAACCATTATACACTGTTGGTGAGAATGGAAAAGGTATAGCCTGTATGGAAAACAGTATGGAGGGGCCTCAGAAAATTAAAATAGAACCACCATATGATCTAGTAATCCCACTTCTGTGTGTATAACCAAAAGAAATAAAATCACCATCTCTAAGAGGTATCTGCACATCCATGTTCACTGCAGCATTATTCACAGTAGAAAAGATTTGGAAACAGCTAAATGTTCATCAAGCAATGAACAAATAAAGAATATATATATAAACACACACACACACATACAGGAATATTATTCAGCCATAAAAAGGAACTCTTGCCTTTGTGACAATATGGATAAACCTAGAAGACATCATGCTAAATGAGATAAGCCAGACACAGAAATATAAATATCACATGATCTCATGAGGGATCTTCATACTAACAGAGTGGTGGTTACCTTAGTCTGGGGGTGGTGTGGGAAAATGTGGAGGTATTAATCAAATGGTACAAATTTTCAGTTATAAGATTAACAAATACTGTAGACTTAATGTACAGGAAGTAACTATAGTCTATAATAATTTATATAACAATTATTTGTATATTTTTATATAAATTATTATAGACTATGGTATATAATGGCTATTTTAATTAGTTTGTGTTTATCATTTCACAATATCTACACATTTTTAAAACTTCACATTGTGCACCTTAAATATATACAAGTTTTTGTCAAAAATAACCCCACAAAAAATGTAAAGTCAGTTTCTTGCAGACAAAAACAAACAAAAGATAAGAAAAAAATACTTTAAAGCACCAGTGATGTGATTATGACCTGAAAATAACTCTTGTCATAAAATAAAGATTCAGATTCATATGAATTTACAGATAGATTCTCCTCAGGTCTGAGGCTAAAATGAGAGTTGTTATGCCTCCTTATTCTCTCCCAGTCTGTGACACAGTCTTTCCTTGTCTTTAATTAATGTTGTCGCTTTTGGAGAGTGCAGGACCATAATTTTTTAGAGGATTGTTTGTAATTTGATGTTTCCTCATGGAAAATTCAAGAACATAATGGTTAAAATAGCATTTTCTAAACTTCTATGGGGTATTGGACCATTTCAAGTAATCTTTTTCTTAGATCATTAGCTTCCACATGTGGTGTTCATTGCTATATTTGAGAAAACATGTAATTGTTCCTGAGAGAATTCCAAAACTAACTGAAAAGAAGGAAGGAAGGAGGAAGGAAGGAAGGGAGGGAAGGAGGGGAGAGGAGGAAGAGAGGGAGGGGAGGGAGGGAGGGAGGGAGGAGAGACAGAGGAAGGTAGAGAAAGAAGGAAACAGACAAAACAGAGATAGAGAAAGAGGGAGAGATAAAAATAAAGGTAGTGGAGAGAGAGAGAGAGTGAAAGCGGGGATTGAACACAACACAAATTCTCAAGCTATCATTATTTTAGTCAACAACTGTACTCAGAATAATCGCTGGCATCTTTCAAATAGATTATTCTTAAGGATGACATATTTCTTTGGTATTTCAAAGTGAAAACAGCTTTGTAAATCTGCAAAGTTTAATTGAACATGACTCACCCTACTACCCTATACTTTGATTCATACTTTTCTACATAGAATTATCTTTTAATTACTTGAGATAATATTGAATATTAACCTTGAAACAAACTCAGAGGTTGGATATTTAACTTCATGTAGGTTATAGGAACCATCTCTATCTTAGGACTCTATTTATACCAGCCACTGATCTAAAATAAGTCTATGAGCACAACTTGATGAGCTTGTGCTTCCAAGAAGTCAGATGGCCTGTAACTTGTCAAGTAAAAGAAATTTAGACTTTGATAGGGAGTTACTTTATTCAGAAGAACGTCTATGGTAATAAGAGGAATGTTCCAATCTCAGAAATCTGTGTCTCAAAATCAAACAGAAAAATAAGTTCCTTTTATAGGTTAAGGAAGGGTAAGCAAAGATTAGTAGAAAGTTTTAAGGAAAATTTGGACAAACAAGGGGAAATGACCAGTGGGACCTGATAGGAAGTGTCTCACTGTAGTCAGCTGACTATTAGGATAAACTTATAAGGGAGAATATTCTACTTTTTAGTGCTTGCTCAGCCTTGAGAGCAAGCAGAGCTCAGGAGTTTGAAAGAAGGAGAGAAGATTGACTCAAGTTTGGTCAAGACAAAGCAGAGGGTAAGAAATGAGCAATTGTAAACACTTGGTTAGTTCCCTTGTTGTTAAGACAGGTAAAGTCTACCCTTAAACACTATTCGGGGTGGAATAAGAGTCATTGCAAATTTGAGGTTTGTGCAAGTAGTTTTCAGCAGTGGATTAGCCTTCAAGTTCTTATTGACCTTAAAGAACTAGCTTTGTTATCTTTTGAGTGTGCTGTTAGACTGACAGCTGTTGGAGAGTCTTAGAGACCAGACATTTAATGAGAAGTATACCTTAGAATATAATAAAATAATAATTATTAAAGGTTGACTAAAGGAGTTAAACCACAATTTGAGGTTTAAATGAGTCAATCGAGGAAATTCCTGGACACTGAACTTGAAGAATCCTTACATTGTAGAATAAAGACAGAAGTGGTGATCTGATGGATTTATTGTTCTGAAATCTGAAAACTTTTGGTGGTGGTATACACATTAGAGAGTTTTCTGAGAACATATGCACAGCGGTTACTTTAGACTACTCTACCAGTGCCCCCTCTGGAAACCAAGATCATGTCCAATGTCACATAACACTAGAGAACTGTTCACTGCAATTTCTGTAGTCCTTTGGCAATGATGTTGATGATTTTGACACGATGGTCCACAGTCCTGGTTATTTCCTGGAGCAGAGCATAGAAATTGTGGGAGTTCTAGAGAATTTTTTGAGTGGCTTACACATCAGCAGCTTTAGGCACAGAGGTTGCCCAGACATGATCTATTGAATGAGTCAAATATTTTTGGTTTACTTCCAATATTTTAAAGTCTTGTTCAAAGTTTCTTGAGAACCTTGTGAGAAATAAAGATCACAACCTCCTTCCTGTGCTAGAATTCTGTACCTGAACTTGTCATACCATGCTTTACCAGAACCTTTGGGTCATCTAGTATCTGAAAAACTTAAATCAGAGTTAATAGAGTAGTTAAGGTGAGAAAAGGGAGGCGCGGGATTAAATATATGATAAGGACTAATAAGATTAGATCAATAAAATGATACAATCCAGTTAACAGGCAGATACCAATAAACATGGGTACCACATAGAAAATACGTTTTATTGGAAGCTAGCTAGGATTCTGGAAATAATTGCCCTATGGATTTGCATTTTAGAGTTTATATAAACCCTTTTTTGAAAAGTACCAAGATTGAAGGAAGTAGTCTCTTTGAAGTTTATGGAGAAAGGCAAAAGGGCCAGCCAAGTGTTAAAGGCTGTCCTTAGATTTTCTGATGATGGCCATTCTGAAAGGTGTGAGGTCATACCTCATTGTAGCTTTGATTTGCATTTCTCTAATAATTAGTGATGTTAAGCATCTTTTTATATGCTTTTAAACCATCTACATGTCTTCTTTGGAGAAATGTCTATTTAGATCTTCTTCCCATTTCTGGATGGGGTTGTTGTTTTTTTTGCTATTGAGCAGCATGAGCTGCCTGTATATTTTGGAGGTTAAGCCTCTGTCATTTGCTTCGTTTGCAAATATGTTCTCCTTTCCTGAGGTTTGTCTTTTCATCTTCTTTATGGTTTCCTTTGCTGTGCAACTACTTTTCAGTTTCCTTAGGTCCCATTTGTTTGTTTTTGTTTTTATTTCCATTTCTCTAGGAGGTGAGGCAAAAAGGATCTTGCTGTGATGTATATCACACAGTGCTGTGCCTATGTTTTCCTCTAAGAGTTTTGTACTGTCCATCCTTACATTTAGGTCTTTAATCCATTTGGGGTTTATTTTTGTGTATGGTGTCAGCGAGTGTTCTAATTTCATTTTTTACATGTAGCTATCAAGTATTCCCAGCACCAGTTATTGAAGAGGATGTCTTCTCTCCATTGTATATTCTTGCATCTTTTACCAAAGATAAGGTGACCATATGTGGGTGGGGTTATCTCTGGGCCTTCTATCCTGTTCCATTGATCTATATTTCTGTTTTTGTGCCAGTACCATACTCTCTTGATTAGTTTAGTTTGTAGCATATTCTGAAGCCAGGGAGGCTGATTCCTCCAGCTCCGTTTTTTTTTCTCAAGATTGCTTTGGCTATTTGCGGTCTTTGTGCTTCCATAAAAATTGTGAAAATTTTTTGTTCTAGTTCTGTGAAAAATGCCATTGGTAGTTTGATAAGGATTGCATTGAATCTGTAGATTGCTTTGTGTAGTAGAGTCACTTTCACAATGTTCATTCTTCTCATCCAAGAACATGGTGTATCTCTCCATCTGTTTGTACCATCTTTATTTGTTTCATCAGTGTCTTGTAGATTTCTGTATACAGGTCTTTTGTTTCCTTAGGTAGGTTTATTCCTACATATTTTATTCTTTTTATTGCAATGGTAAGTGGGAGTGTTTCCTTAGTTTCTCTTTCAGATATTTCATCATTAGTGTATACGAATGCAAGAGATTTCTGTGCATTATTTTTATATCCTGCTACTTTACCATATTCATTGATTAGGTCTAGTAGTTTTCTGGTACCATCTTTGAAATTCTCTTTGTATAATATCATGCAGTCTGCAAACAGTGACAGTTTTATTTCTTCTTTTCCGATTTGGATTACTTTTATTTCTTTTTCTTCTCTGATTGCTGTGGCTAAAACTTCCAGAAATATGTTCAATACTAGTGGTGAGAGTGGGCAAACTTGTCTTATTCCTGATCTTAGTAGAAATGGCTTCAGCTTTTCACCATTGAGAAAGCTGCTGGCTGTGGGTTTGTCATATATGGCCTTTATTATGTTGAGGTAAGTTTCCTCTTTGTCAACATTCTGGAGAGTTTTTATCATAAAAGGGTTTGGAATTTTGTCAAGAGCTTTTGCTGCATCTACTGAGGTGATCATATGGTTTTTCTCTTTCAGTCTTTTTCTATGGTTTATCACATTAATTGATTTGCATATATTGAAGAATCCTCGCATTCCTGGAATAAACCCCACTTGATCATGCTGTATGATGCTTTTAAGATGCTGTTGGATTCTGTTTGCCAGTATTTTGTTGAAGATTTTTGCATCTATGTTCATCAGGTATATTGGCCTGTAGTTTGCTTTCTCTGTGACATCTTTGTCAGGTTTTGGTATCAGGGTGATGGTGGGCTCATAGAATGAGTTTGGGAGTGTTCCTCCCTCTGCTATATTTTGGAAGAGTTTGATAAGTTTAAGTGTTAGCTCTTCTCTAAATGTTTGATAGAATTCACCTGTCAGCCATCTGGCCCTGGGTTTTTTTTGTTGGAAGATTTTTAATCATAGTTTCAACTTCAGTGCTTGTGATTTGTTTGTTTATATTTTCTATTTCTTCCTGGCTCAGTCTCAGAAAGTTGTGCTTTTCTAAGAATTTGTCCATTTCTTCCAGGTTGTCCATTTTATTCACATACAGTTGCTTATAGTAATCTCTCAAGATCCTTTGTATTTCTGCAGTGTCAGTTGTTACTTCTCCTTTTTCATTTCTAATTATATTGATTTGAGTTTTCTCCCTTATTTTCTTGATGAGTCTGGCTAGTGGTTTAGCAATATTGTTTTATCCTCTCAAAGAACCAGCTTTTAGTTTTATTGATCTTATTTATTGTTTCCTTCATTTCTTTTTCATCTATTTTTGATCTGATCTTTATGATTTCTTTCATTCTGCTAACTTTGGGGTTTTTGTTGTTGTTGTTATTGTTGTTCTTTCTCTAGTGGGTTTAGGTGTAAGGTTGCATTGTTTATTTGAGATGTTTCTTGTTTCTTGAGGTAGGATTGTATTGCTACACACTTTCCTCTTAGAATTGCTTTTGCTGCATCCCATAGGTTTTGGGTTGCTGGGTTTTCATTGTCATTTGTTTCTAGGTATTTTTTTATTTCCTCTTTGATTTCTGCACTGACCTCTTGGTTATTTAGTAGCGTATTGTTTAGCCTCCATGTGTTTTCATTTTTCACTGTTTTTATTTCCTGTAATTGATATCTAGTCTCATAGTGTTGTGGTCAGAAAAGATACTTGATAAGATTTCAATTTTCTTAATTTTACCAAGGTTTGATTTGTGACCCAAGATATGATCTATCCTGGAGAATGTTCCATGAGCACTTGAGAAGGAAGCGTATTTGGTTGTTTTTGGATGGAATGTCCTATAAATATCAATTAAGTCCATCTTGTTTAATATGTCATTTAAAGCTTATATTTCGTTATTTATTTTCATATTGGTTCATCTGTCCATTGGTGAAAGTGGGGTATTAACATCCCCTACTTTGATTTTGTTACTGTAGATTTCCCATTTTATAGCTGTTAGCATTTTCCTTATGTATTGAGGTGGTCCTCTGTCGGGTGCATAAATATTTACAATTGTTATATCTTCTTCTTGGATTGATCCCTTGATCATTATGCAGTGTCTTTTTTTGTCACTTGTAATAGTGTTTATTTTAAAGTCTGTTTTGTCTGATATGAGAATTGCTGCTCCAGTTTTGTTTTGATTTCCATTTTCATCAACAATCTTTTTCCATTCCCACACTTTCAGTCTATGTGTGTCCCTAGGTCTGAAGTGGGTCTCTTGTAGATTGCATATATATGGGTCTTGTTTGTGTATCAATTCAGCCAGTCTATGTCTTTTCGCTGCAGCAATTAATCCATTTACACTGAAAGTAGTTATTGATACGTATGATCTTATTACCATTTTCTTAATTGTTTTGGGATTTTTTTGTGGGTCTTTTACTTTTCTTGTGTTTCCTGCCTAGAGAAATTCTTTTAGCATTTGTTGTAGTGCTGGTTTGGTGGTGCTGAATTCTCTTTGCTTTTGCTTGTCTGTTAAGGTTGTAATTCCTCATCGAATCTGAATGAGATCCTTGCTGACTAGAGTAATGTTGGTTGTAGGCTTTTCCCTTTCATCACTTTAAATATGTCCTGCCACTCACTTGTGGCTTGCAGAGTTTCTGCTGAAAGATCAGCTGTTAACCTTATTAGGATTCCTTTGTATATTATTTGTTGTTTTCCCTTTCTGATTTTAATATTTTTTTCTTTGTATTTAATTTTTGATAGTTTGATCAATATGTGTCTTGGCATGTTTCTCCTTGGATTTATCCTATATGGGACTCTCTGTGCTTCCTGGACTTGATTGACTATTTCCTTTCCCATATTAGGGAAGTTTTCAACTATAATCTCTTCAAATATTTTTCAGTCCTTTTTCTTTCTCTTCTTCATCTGAGACCCCTATAATTCGAATGTTGGTGAGTTTAATGGTGTCCCAGAGCTCTCTGAGATTTTCCTCAATTCTTTTCATTCTTTTTTTATATTGGGCTCTGTGGTAGTTATTTCCACTATTTTCTTTTTATTTTAATAAAAAATATATTATTAAAAATAAAAAATTTTTAAAAATAAAGAAAGAAAGAAGAGATCAACCAAACCAAAAAACAAATGCAGCTATGATAACAAGTGCTAAAAGCTATACTAAGAGAAAATAAAAACCAACAGACAAAACCCTAGGACAAGTGGTAAAAGCAAAGCTATACAGACAAAATCACACAAAGAAGCACACACATACACACTCAACAAAGGAGAAAAAGGAAAAAACATATATATATTTAAAGGAAGAGAGCAACCAAATCAATAAACAAATCTACCAATGATAATAAGCTCTAAATACTAAACTAAGAAAAACATAAAACCAGAAACAAATTAGATGTAGAAAGCAAACCCCAAGTCTATAGTTTCTCTCAATGTCCACTGCCTCAATTTTGGGAGGATCCATTGTCTATTCAGTTATTCCACATATGCAGGGTACATCAATTCAATTGTAGAGATTTTATCTGCTGCTCCTGAGGCTGCATGGAGAGATTTCCATTTCTCTTCTTTGTTCGCACAGCTCCTGGGGTTCAGCTTTGGATTTGGCCTGCCTCTGCATGTACGTCACCTGAGGTCATCTGTTCCCCACCCAGACAAGACAGGGTTAACGTTGCAGCTGATTACGGGGCTCTGGGTCACACAGGGCAGAGGCAGGGAGAGTTACGGAATGCGGGGCGAGCCTGTGTTGGCAGAGGCCCATTTGACATTGCACCAACCTGAAATTCACCTGTGTTCTCCTGCAGAAGTTGTCCCTGGATCACGGGATGCTGGCAGTGGTGCACTGCACAGGCTCCAGGGATGGGAGGTGTGGATAGTGACCTGTACTTGCACACAGGCTTCTTGGTGGATGCAGCAGCAGCCTTAGCATTTGATGCCCATCTCTGGTGTCCACGTTGATAGCTGCAGCTCATGCCCATCTCTGGATCTCATTTAGGTGGTGCTCTGAATCCCCTCTCCTTGCACACCCTGAAACAGTGGTATCTTGCCTCTTAGGCAGTTCCAGACTTTTCCGCAGACTCCCTGCTGGCTAGTTGTGGTGCACTAGCCCCCTTCAGGCTGTGTTCACACAGCCAACCTCAGTCCTTTCCCTGGGATCTGACCTCCAAATCCCAAGCCTCAGCTCCCAGTCCCCACCAGCCCCAGTGGGTCAGCAGACGAACCTCGCAGGCTGGTGAGTGCTGGTTGGCAGTGATCCTCTGTGCGGGAACCTCTCCTCTTTGCCCTCTGTACCCCTGTTGCTGCGTTCTCCTCCATGGCTCCAAAGCTCTTCCCCTTTCCCACTGCCCCCGTCTCCTCCAGTGAAGCAGTTTCCTGGTGTGGAGAAACTTTTCCTCCTTCACAGCTCCCTCCCAGATATGAGGTCCCATCCCTATTCTTATGTCTCTGTATTTTTTTCTTTTGCCCTACCCATGTATGTGGGGAGTTTCTTGCCTTTTGGGAAGTCTGAGGTCTTCTGCCAGTGTTCAGTAGGTGTTCTATAGGAGCTCTTCCTCATGTAGACATATTTTTGATGTATTTGTGGGGAGGAAAGTGATCTCCACGTCTTACTCCTCTGCCAGCTCGAAGCTATATGCTCTGGATGTCGTTTTAAACTCTGAAATTTGTGGTAATTTGATATACAGCAATAGGAAATTAACATACTCATGAAATCAATTTAGTGAGTCATGCCTAGCATGTCTTTTTAATAGAGTAGAATAGAGTGGAGTAATACAGAATAGAATAGAATATCATAAACTTTTAAGAATGGCTGGGTTTTGGAAAAGTTAAATATTGTTTCATTAAACTGTTGTTTGTGTGAGTATGCTTTAGGTTTCTATGCAAATTTATTTTTTACTTGAAAACAGCAGCAGTATGTATCGCATCTCCATGGACAGTGCCTGGGGCTTAAGTGGTTGCAGGCTGTAGAGAGTTAATAATCATATCACATATCAGGGAGTCAGAGAGCCTGGGATTGCACTCTTGTTCTGTCACCAAATAATTATATGAACTCAAGTCTTATCCTTTGATGTCTCCTTGCCTCGGTTTATTCACTGTTAATTAGGAATTAATATTTAATTAATATTTGTTTTATCTACCTGAAATAATTATCATTAGGTAAAAGTTTGTGTTCATTAAGTTCATTAAATGCTCTTTAGTGTTAAATAAATAAAAGTTGCCAGTCCATACATATGTACATATAGATAGATTTGTACTGAGGTGTATGTATTTGTACTACATATATTGGTAAAAATATTTGGAAAAATTTTTATCTGAATATTTGTCTTATTGTAACCTAAACCTGAATATTTGTCTTATTGCAACCCCAATCTGAATCATAAATATTCATCTAATCCTGATTCTAATGTAGTCTGACCTCTTATTTAGATTAAAATTTTGCTATTTTTCATTCTAAATTAGGGTTTTGCAAAGTTTATGGAGTCTAAAATTGGATTTAAGAATTCCTTAGTTTTAGGTTTCCCTTTACATCTGTGTACTACCTCACAACATGCAAAGAATTTTATATACACACAAACCTTATTGACTCTGCAAAACCAGGTTTCATTACCTGGTTTTGCACATGGGAGAACTGAGGCTTAGAAAGGTGGAGTGATTTGTTCAAGGTCCCATTATGAGTGAGAAACAGAACTGGGATTTGAACCCATGTCAATAGGTACCCAAGGCTTGGTTATAAGAGCGTGATAAAAAAAAAAGTTTGATAGCTTTACGTCCAGGCACTAGTGCTATCTCAACTAAGCAAAAATATTTTCCAAAAATAAATATACTAATGAATTGAAAATATGAACACTTTAAATAAAATCACTTTCGGAGGAGCTTCAAGATGGTGGAAGAGTAAGATGAGGAGGTCACCTTCCTCTCCACAAATACATCTAAAATACATCTACATGTGGAACAACTCCTACAGAATACCTACTGAACGCTGACAGAAGACCTCAGGCTTCCCAAAAGGCAAGAAATTCCCCATGTACCTGGGTAGGGCAAAAGAAAAAAGAATAAACAAAGACAAAAGAATAGGGATGGGACCTTCACTAGAGGGAGGGTGCTGTGAAGGAGGGAAAGTTTCCACACACTAGGAAGCCCCTTCACTGGCGGAGACTGCGGGTGGTAGGGGGAAAGCTTCAGATCCATAGAGAAGAGTGCAGCAACAGTGCTGTGGAGGGCAAAGCGGAGAGATTCCCACACAGAAGATCGGAGCCAACCAGCACTGACCAGCCGGAGAGGCTTGTCTACTCACCCGCTGGGGTGGGGGTGGGGCTGGGAGCAGAGGCTCCAGCTTAGGTCGGATCCCAGGGAGAGGACTGAGGTTGGCTGCCTGAACACAGGCTGAAGGGGCTAGTGCACCACAGCTGGCCGGGAGAGAGTCCAAGAAAAAGTCTGGAGCTGCCGAAGAGGCAACAGAATTTTTCTTGCCTCTTTGTTTCCTGGTGCGCGAGGAGCAGGGCAAAGAGTGCCACTTAAAGGAGCTCCAGAGATGGGCGTGAGCTGTGGCTATCAGCGCGGACCCCAGAGACGGGCATGAGATGCTAAGCCTGCTGTTTCAGCCACCAAGAAGCCTGTGTGCAAGCACAGGTCACCATCCACACCTCCCCTCCTGGGAGCCTGTGCAGGGCACCACTGCCAGGGTCTTGTGATCCAGAGACAACTTCCCTGGGAGAGCACAGCGCGCCTCATGCTGGTGCAATGTCACTTTGGCCTCTGCCACCACAAGCACACACCGCATCCATTCGCCTCCCTCCCGTAGGCCTGAGTGAGCAAGAGCCCGTGAATCAGCTGCTCCTTTAACCCCGTCCTGTCTGAGTAAAGAACAGACGCCCTCAAGTGACCTACATGCAAAGGTGGGTGCAAATCCAAAGCTGAACCACAAGAGCTGTGCGAAGAAGAGAAAAGGAAATCTCTCCCAGCAGCTTCAGGGGCAGAGGATTAAATCTCCACAATCAACTTGATGTACCATGCATCTGTGGAATACCTGAATACACAATGAGTCATCCAGAATCGAGGAGGTGGACTTTGGGAGCAACGACAAATATATTTTTTTCCCTTGTTAACTTTCTGTGAGTATGTATGTGTATGCTTCTGTGTGATTTTTTTCTGTATAGCTTTGTTTTACCATTTGTCCTAGGGTTCTGTCTGTCTGTTTATTTTTTTTAATTACTCAAAATTTTTTTAATACTTATTATCTTTATTTTAATAATATTATTTTATTTTTTTACTTTATTATAGTTTATTTTATCTTCTTCTTCCTTTCCTTCTTTTTTTTCTCCATTTTATTCTGAGCCATAGAGATGACAGGCTCTTGGTACTCCAGCTGTGCTTGAGGCATCAGAGCTGTGCCTCTGAGGTGGGAGAGCCAAGTTCAGGACACTGGTCCACAAGAGACCTCCCAGATCCATGTAATATCAAATGGCGAAAATCTTGCAGAGATCTCGATCTCAGTGCCAAGACCCAGCTCTACTCAATGACCAGCAAGCTACAGTGATGGACACTGTATGCCAAACAACAAGCAAGACATGAACTCAACCCCAATCATTAGCGGAGAGGCTGCCTAAAATCATAATAAGGCCACAGACACCCAAAAACACACCAACAGACGTGGACCTGCCCACCAGAAACACAAGATCCAGACTCATCCACCAGAAAACAGGCACTAGTCCCCTCTACCAGGAAGCCTACACAACCCACTGAACCAACCTTAGCCACTGGGGGCAGACACCGAAAACAACAGGAACTACGAAACTACAGCCTGCAAAAAGGAGACCCCAAACACAGTAAGATAAGCAAAATGAAAAGACAGAGAAAAACACAGCAGATGAAGGAGCAAGGCAAAAATCCACTGGACATAACAGATGAAGAGAAAAAAGGCAGTCTCCCTGAAAAATAATTCAGAATAATGATAGTAAAGATGATCCAAAATCTTGGAAACGGAATGAAGAAAATACAAGAAACGTTTCACAAGGACCTAAGAAGAACTAAAGAGCAAACAAACAGTGATGACAACACAATAAATGAAATTAAAAATTCTTTAGAAGGGATCAATACCAGAATAACTGAGGCAAAAGAACGGATAAGTGACCAGGAAGATAAAATAGTGGAAATAACTAATGCAGAACAACATAAAGAAAAAAAGAATGAAAAGGACTGACAACAGTCTCAGAGCCCTCTGAGACAACATTAAACACACCAACTTTCAAAATATAGGGGTCCCAAAGAAGGAGAGAAAATGAAAGGGACTGAGAAAATATTTCAAGAGATTACAGATGAAAACATTCCTAATATGGGAAAGGAAAGAGTTAATGAAGTCCAGGAAGCACAGAGAGTCCCATACAGGATAAATCCAAAGAGAAACACAGCAAGACACATATTAATCAAACTGTCAAAAATTAAATACAAAGAAAAAATATTAAAAGCAGCAAGGGAAAAACAATAAGTAACACACAAGGGAAACCCCATAAGATTAACAGCTGAACTTTCATGAGAAACTCTGCAAGCCAGAAGGGAGTGGCAGGACATATTTAAAGTGATGAAGTAGAAAAACCTACAACCAAGATTACTCTACCCAGGAAGGATCTCATTCAGATTTGATGGAGAAATTAAAACCTTTACAGACAACAAAAGTTAAGAGAATTCAGCACCACCAAACGAGCTTTACAATTAATGCTAAAGGAACTTCTCTAGGCAGGAAACGCAAAGGAAGGAAATGACCTATAAAACCAAATGCAAAACAATTAATAAAATGGTAATAGGAATATAAATAATGATAATTACCTTAAATGTAAACTGATTAAATGTTCCAACTAAAGACACAGACTGGCTGAATGGATACAAAAACAAGACCCACATATATGCTGTATACAAGAGACCAACTTCAGACCTAGGGGCACATACAGACTTACAGTGAGGGGATGGAAAAAGATATTCCATGCAAATGGAAATCAAAAGAAAGCTGGAGTAGCAATTCTCATATCAGAAAAAATAAACTTTAAAACAAAGACTATTACAAGAGACAAGGAGGGACACTACATAATGATCAAGGGATCAATCCAAGAAGGAGATATAACAATTCTAAATATTTATGCACCCAACATAGGAGCACCTCAGTACATAAGGAAAATTCTAATAGCCATAAAAGGGGAAATTGACAGTAACACACTCATAGTAGGGGACTTTAACACCCCACTTTCACCAATGGACACATCATCCAAAATGAAAATAAATAAGGAGAGACAAGCTTTAAATGATACATTAAACAAGATGGACTTAATTGATATTTATAGGACATTCCATCCCAAAACAACAGAATACACATTTTTCTCAAGTGCTCATGGAACATTCTCCAGGATAGATCATATCTTGGGTCACAAGTCAAGCCTTGGTAAATTTAAAAAAATTGCAATCTTATCAAGCATCTTTTCTGACCACAACCCTATGAGATTACGTATCAATTACAGGAAAAATATGAGAAAAATGCAAACACATTGAGGCTAAACAATACACTACTAAATAACCCAAAGATCACTGAAGAAGTCGAAGATGAATCAATAACTACCTACAAACAAATGACAATGAAAACACAACGACCAAAAACCTATGGGATGCAGCAAAAGCAGTTGTAACAGGGACGTTTATAGCAATACAATCCTACCTTAAGAAACAGGAAACATCTCAAATAAAAAAAACAAAACTTACACCTAAAGCAATTAGAGAAAGAACAAAAAACCCCAAAGGTAGCAGAAGTAAACAAATCATAAAGATCAGATCAAAATAAATGGAAAAGAAATGAAGGAAATGATAGCAAAGATCAATAAAACTAAAAGCTGGTTCTTTGAGAAGTTAAGCAAAATTGATAAATCGTTTACCGGACTCATCAAGAAAAAAAGGTAGAAGACTCAAATCAATAGAATTAGAATTTAAAAAGAAGTAACAACTGACACTGCAGAAATACAAAGGATCATGAGAGATTGCTACAGAACCTGTATGCCAATAAAAGGGACAACCTGGAAGAAATGGACAAATTCTTAGAGATGCACAGCCTTCGGACACTGAACCAGGAAGAAATAGAAAATATGAACAGACCAATCACAAACAATGAAATTGAAACTGTGATGAAAAATCTTCCAAAAAACAAAAGCCCAGGACCAGATAGGCGAATTCTGTCAAACATTTAGAGAAGAGCTAACACCTATCCTTCTCAAACTCTTCCAAAATATAGCAGAGGGAAGTACACTCCCAAACTCATTCTACGAGGCCACCATCACCCTGATACCAACACTAGACAAAGATGTCACAAAGAAAGAAAACTACAGGCCAATATCATTGATGAACATACATGAAAATATCCTCAGCAAGATACTAGCAAACAGAATCCTACAGCACATTAAAAGGATCATACACCATGATGAAGTTGGGCTTATCCCAGGAATGCAAGGATTCGTCAATATATGGAAATCAATCAATGTGATACAGCATATTAAGAAATGGAAGGAGAAATACCAGATGATCATCTCAATACATGTAGAGAAAGTTTTCAACAAAATTCAACACCAATTTATGATAAAATCTCTCCAGAAAGTAAGCATAGAGGGACCTTTCCACAACATAATAATGGATATATATGACAAACCTACAGCCAACATCGTCTTCAATGTTGAAAAACTAAAATCATTTCCATTAAGATCAGGAACAAGACAAGGTTGCCCACTCTCACCACTGTTATTTAACATAGTTGTGGAAGTTTTAGTCACAGCAATCAGACAAGAAAAAGAAATAAAAGGAATTGTAAATTGGAAAAGAGCAAGTAAAGTTGTCACTGTTTGCAGATGACATGATACTATACATAGAGAATCTTAAAGATGCTACCAGAAAACTACTAGACCTAATCAATGAATTTGGTAAAGTAGCAGAATACAAAATGAATGCACAGAAATCTCTGGCATTCCTAAACACTAATGATGAAAAATCTGAAATTGAAATTAAGAAAACACTCCCACTTACCATTGCAACAAAAGGAATAAAATACCAGGGAATAAACCTACCTAAGGAGACAAAAGACCTGTATGTAGAAAATTAGAAGACACTGATGTAAGAAATTAAAGGTGATTCCAGTAGATGGAGAGATACACCATGTTCTTGGATTGGAAGAATCAATATTGTGAAAATGACTCTACTACCCAAAGCAATCTACAGATTCAATGCAATCCCTATCAAACTACCACTGGCAAACTACCACTAGAACAAAAAATTTCACAATTTGTATGGAAACACAAAAGACCCCGAATAGCCAAAGCAATCCTGAGAAAGAAAAACGGAGCTCAAGGAATCAGGCTCCCTGACTTCAGTCTATACTACAAAGCTACAGTAATCAAGACAGTATCATACTGGCCCATATACAGAAATATAGATCAATGGAACAGGATAGAAAGCCCAGAGATAAACCCACGCACATATGGTCACCTTATCTTTGATAAAGCAGGCAAGAATATACAGTGGAGAAAAGACAGCCTTGTCAATAAATGGTGCTGGGATAACTGGACAGCTACATGTAAAAGAATGAAATTAGAACACTGTCTAACACCATACACAAAAATAAATTCAAAATGGATTAAAGACCTAAATATAAGGTCAGACACTATCAAACATTTAGAGGAAAACATAGGCAGAACACTCTATGTCATAAATCACAGCAAGATCCTTTTTGACCCACCTCCTAGAGAAATGGAAATAAAAACAAAAATAAACAAATGAGAAGTAATGAAACTTAAAAGGTTTTCAAAGCAAAGGAAACCGTAAACAAGACGAAAAGACAACCCTCAGAATGGGAGAAAATGTTTTCAAATGAATCAACCGACAAAGATTAATCTCCAAAATATACAAGCAGCTCATGCAGCTGAATATCAGAAAAACAAAAAACCCAATCCAAAAATGGGTAGAAGACCTAAATAGACATTTCTCCAAAGAAGATATACAGATTGCCAACCAACACATGAGAGAATGCTCAACATCATTAATCCTTAGAGAAATGAAAATCAAAACTACAATGAGATATCCTCTCACACCAGTCAGAATGGCCATCATCAAAAAATCTATAAACAATAAATGCTGGAGAGGGTGTGGAGAAAAGGGAACCCTCTTCTGCTGTTGGTGGGAATGTAAATTGATACCACCACTATGGAGAACGATATGGAGGATCCTTAAAAAACTGAAAATAGAACTGCCATATGACCCATCAATCCCACTACTGGGCATATACCCTGATAAAACCATAATTCAAAAAGAGTCATGTACCAAAATATTCACTTCAGCTCTATTTACAATAGCCAGGACATGGAACCAACCTATGTGTCCATCAACAGACGAATGGACAAAGAAGATGTGGCACATATATACCATGGAATATTACTCAGCCATAAAAGGAAATGAAATTATTTGTAGTGAGGTGGATGGACCTAGAGTCTGTCGTACAGAGTGAAGTAAGTCAGAAAGAGAAAAACAAATACTGTATTCTAACACATACATATGGAATAAAAAAAAAAGGTCATGAAGAACCTAGGGGGAAGACGGGAATAAAGGCACAGGCCTACTAGAGAATGGACTTGATGATATGGGGAGGGGGAAGGGTAAGCTGGGAGAAAGTGAGAGAGTGGCATCGACATATATACACTGCCAAACGTAAAATAGATAGCTAGTGGGAAGCAGCCACATAGCTCAGGGAAATCAGCTAGGTGCTTTGTGACCACCTAGAGGGATGGGATAGGGAGGGTGGGAGGGAGGGAGATGCAAGAGGGAACAGATATGGGGACATATGTTTATGTATAGCTGATTCACTTTGTTACAAAGCAGAAACTAACAAACCATTGTAAATAAATTATACTCCAATAAAGATGTTAAAAAATCAGTTTCTAACCTATTTATATCTTCCTTTAAACTGTAATTACTGCTATCAAGGAACTGTCTTCCTTGTTGAATTTATTTATTTACATAGTAATTAATCTTCATTTTGGAACTCTTTTGAAACTTTGGTTTGAAACACACAGTATTCTCTGTGTGGACAAAAAAACTGCTGCCTGCCATTTCAATAAATTAAAAAATGTTGCCTGACATTCCCTTAAACAAATGATGTTTTGACCATCACGCCATCAGTCACTGATCCGCCCCTGACAGTGCCCTCTGAGGGAAGTTCAGGATGGAGAAAACGGGAATACTGGCCCCAGATAGTTAAGATGCATATGAAAGGAGTAATTTCAATGAGCCCAGCCTCTTACATCTTACCATACATGGAAAGGCACTAAAATCATTAACTTGAGGTGTCTGTCTTTCTTGATCAGCAATAATCTTTTGATGTTTTACTACATGTTTTTTTTCAGCAAAAATTCCTATATTACTTGGCTCCTCGCTTACCTCTTTGGTATAGTTTCTCAGAAGTATCTGAGAGGCTCTATAGTGGGCTATAGTCTTCAGGAGGCCATTGAATAAAACATAAATCTCAACTTTTAGGTAGTGCTTTTATTCAGTCAACAGTTTTGGTGACCACAAAGGGATCCAGAGCATACTTCTCTCCTACACCTGAACTCCATGAAGAATCAGAGCTTTGGTACCAGCAGAGGCCCCCTTGTGCCTGGTCACCTCCTTGGAGAGTCCAAATGAATTTGGGTGAGTCTCTCCTTGATCTTGGATCTCCCATTATTGGCTGTTGATCCTAAGTTTTATTCAGTGATGTTAAACTCCTCACTGGAGGAGTAAGTGTTCCTTGAAAGTTAGTTTCAAGAAGAGGTACCTGAGTACCGCTGAATGAGGTCCCTCGGTTGAAAGATGCTGGGAAGATTTTGCTCAGTTGAAAGACACTGAGTCAGTTATCCTCAGTTGAGAGGCACTCAGAAGATTTTATTATGTGCATAAAGAATTTATACTTATATGTACTTGCTTAATTGAGAATTAAAGGAAATCTCACTTAAAAATAGCCTAATTGGTGTTCTTTTGACATACCAAAATTACTTCTTTTTTTGCATGAGCAGCTAGAAAAATCCAGCTTGATAAAATATCTTTTCAGAATTCTGACCCTAAAGGAACAAAAGCCCTTCTAGGGGGAGCTTGCATTTCTCTCCCTGTGTCATTGACATGTAGATGTTCTAACTGATCTTCTTAGACATTTTTTTCCCTTTTGTTTATGAGCTTGGCCTCTGCCATCCACAAGGTACATATCCTGTGTATTTGGCAGCCAGTCAAATAGACTGGGATTCTGAGCAGTCTTTTTCCTGGCTGTGTCAACTCTCAGGGACGTTTGCCATCTTAAACTTCGTGTATCTGCCTGTACAATGAGGCCCTTTACTTTCTTAGACTGTTTTGGGGAGTAAACTTTCTAGATCTTGTGAAGGTTATATCCTTTGTGCTCTCTTGTGGGGATGCCGCTTGAGTATTATTGGTTTGAGTCGTCAGTGGTCAGATGACGGATCCTTTAAATTGGAGAAATTTCTAAACTGCTAAATTTTTAGAGTTCTCATTATGAACAGCTGTTTTATTGGTACCTATTTTAAAAAGAAAAAAACAAATTAGAAGGTGAGTAAAAGAAGCATATAACAGCTAACCTAAGAACTACCTTAGGTTAAAACAAACAAACAACAACAACAAGAAAAAAATGGTTTGGGAAGCCTTATTTGCGGTCTTGGCTTTACCTCAATGGGTCTTACACATGCTAATAAAAGCATTGGTTAGTTGCAGCTCATGCAGCTCAATATCAAAAAGACAAATAGTCCAATCAAAAAATGGGGGGAAGATCTAAATAGACATTTCTTCAAATAGGACATACACATGGCCAAAAAGTACATGAAAGGATGCTCAACATCATTAATTATTAGAGAAATGCAAATCAAAATTACAATGAGTTATCACTTCACACCAGTCAGAATGGCCATCACCAAAAAATCTACAAACAATAAATGCTGGAGAGGGTGTGGAGAAAAGGGAACCCTTTTATACTGTTGGTAGGAATGTAAATTGGGACATCCACTATGGAGAACAGTGTGGAGGTTCCTTAAAAAGATAAAAATAGAACTACCGTATGACCCAGCAATCCCACTCCTGGGCATATTCCTTGAGAAAACCATAATTCAAAAAAGATACATGCACCCCAATGTTCATTGCAGCACTATTGATAATATCCAGGACAAGGAAGCAACCTAAATGTCCATCAACAAAGGAATGAATAAAGAAGATGTGGTGTGGTACATATATACAATGGAACATTACTCAGCAATAAAGAAGAACAAAATAATGCCATTTGCAGCAACATGGATGGACCTAGAGATTGTCATACTGAGGAAAGTAAGTCAGACACAGAAAGACAAATATCATATGACATCACTTATATGTGGAATCAATAAAATGGGGGGGTACAAATAAACTTATTTATAAAACAGAAGTAGAGTCACGGATGTAGAAAACAATCTTATGGTTACCAGGGGATAAGGGGGAGAGGGATAAATTGTGAGATTGAGACTGACTTATACACACTACTATATATAAAATAGATCACTAACTGTAACCTGCTCCATAGCACAGGGAACTCTATTCGATACTCTGTAATGGCCTATATGGGAAAATAATCTAAATAAAAGAGTGGATATATGTATATGTATAACTGATTCACTTTGCCGTACACCTGAAACTAACAAAAACATTTTATTTATTTATTTATTTATTTATAGTTGCAGTCTTGGCAGGTTGGGCATTTCTAAGAATTTGTCCATTTCTTCCAGGTTGTCCATTTTATTGGCATAGAGTTGCTTGTAGTAATCTCTCATGATCTTTTGTATTTCTGCAGTGTCAGTTGTTACTTCTCCTTTTTCATTTCTAATTCTATTGATTTGAGTCTTCTCCCTTCTTTTCTTGATGAGTCTGGCTAATGGTTTATCAATTTTGTTTATCTTCTCAAAGGACCAGCTTTTAGTTTTATTGATCTTTGCTATCGGTTCCTTCATTTCTTTTTCATTTATTTCTGATCTGATTTTTACGATTTCTTTCCTTATGCTAACTTTGGGGTTTTTTTGTTCTTCTTTCTCTAATTGCTTTAGGTGCAGGGTCAGGTTGTTTACTCGAGATGTTTCCTGTTTCTTAAGGTGGGATTGTATTGCTATAAACTTCCCCCTTAGAACTGCTTTTGCTGCGTCCCATAGGTTTTGGGTTGTCGTGTCTCCATTGTCATTTCTTTCTAGGTATTTTTAAATTTCTTCTTTGATTTCTTCAGTGATCACTTCGTTATTGAGTAGTGTATTGTTTAGCCTCCATGTGTTTGTATTTTTTACAGATCTTTTCCTGTAATTTATGTCTAGTCTCATAGCATTGTGGTCGGAAAAGATACTTGATACAATTTCAATTTTCTTAAATTTACCAAGGCTTGATTTGTGACCCAAGATATGATCTATCCTGGAGAATGTTCCATGAGCACTTGAGAAAAATGTGTATTCTGTTGTTTTGGGATGGAATGTCCTATAAATATCAATTAAGTCCATCTTGTTTAATGTATCATTTAAAGCTTGTGTTTCCTTATTTATTTTCATTTTGGATGGTCTCGCCGTTGGTGAAAGTGGGGTGTAAAAGTCCCCTACTATGATTGTGTTACTGTCGATTTCCCCTTTTATGGCTGTTAGTATTTGCCTTATGTATTGAGGTGCTCCTATGTTGGGTGTATAAATATTTACAATTGTTATATCTTCTTCTTGGACCGATCCCTTTATCATTATGCAGTGTCTTTCTTTGTCTCTTCTAATAGTCTTTATTTTAAAGTCTATTTTGTCTGATATGAGAATTGCTACTTCAGCTTTCTTTTGATTTCCATTTGCATGGAATATCTTTTTCCATCCCCTTACTTTCAATCTGTATGTGTCTCTAGGTCTGAAGTGGGTCTCTTGTAGACAGCATATATATGGGTCATGTTTTTGTATCCATTCAGCCAATCTGTGTCTTTTGGTGGGAGCATTTAGTCCATTTACATTTAAGGTAATTATCGATATGTATGTTCCTGTTCCCATTTCCTTAATTGTTTTGGGTTCGTTATTGTAGGTCTTTTCCTTCTGTTGTGTTTCTTGCCTAGAGAAGTTCCTTTAGCATTTGTTGTAAAGCTGGTTTGGTGGTGCTGAACTCTCTCAGCTTTTGCTTGTCTGTAAAGGTTTTAATTTCTCCATCAAATCTGAATGAGATCCTTGCTGGGTAGAGTAATCTTGGTTACAGGTTTCTCTCCTTCATCACTTTAATTATGTCCTGCCACTCCCTTCTGGCTTGTAGAGTTTCTGCTGAGAGATCAGCTGCTAACCTGATGGGGATTCCCTTGTGTGTTATTTGTTGTTTTTCCCTTGCTGCTTTTAATATGATTTCTTTGTGTTTAATTTTTGACAGTTTGATTAATATGTGTCTTGGCATATTTCTCCTTGGATTTATTCTGTATGGGACACTCTGTGCCTCCTGGACTTGATTAACTATTTCCTTTCCCATATTAGGGAAGTTTTCAACTATAATCTCTTCAAATATTTTCTCAGTCCCTTTCTTTTTCTCTTCTTCTTCTGGAACCCCTATAATTCGAATGTTGGTGCATTTAATGTTGTCCCAGAGGTCTCTGAGACTGTCCTCTGTTCTTTTCATTCTTTTTTCTTTATTTTGCTCTGCATCAGTTATTTCCACTATTTTATCTTCCACCTCACTTATCTGTTCTTCTGCCTCAGTTATTCTGCTATTGATCCCATCTAGAGTATTTTTCATTTCATTTATTGTGTTTTTAATTGATGCTTGATTCATCTTTAGTTCTTCTAGGTCCTTCTTAACTGTTTCTTGCATTTTGTCTATTCTATTTCCAAGATTTGGGATCTTGGAAATAGAATCTTGGATCATCTTTACTATCATTATTCTGAATTCTTTTTCAAGTAGACTGCCTATTACCTCTTCATTTGTTAGATCTGGTAGGTTTTTATCTTGCTCCTTCACCTGCTGTGTGTTTTTCTGTCTTCTCATTTTGCTTATGTTACTGCGTTTGGGGTCTCCTTTTTGCAGGCTGCAGATTCGTAGTTCCCGTTGTTTTTGGTGTCTGTCCCCAGTGGCTAAGGTTGTTTCAGTAGGTTGTGTAGGCTTCCTGGTGGGGGGAACTAGTGCCTGTGTTCTGGTGGTTGAGGCTCGATCTTGTCTTTCTGGTGGACAGGTCCACGTCTGGTGGTGTGTTTTGGGGTGCCTGTGGCCTTATTATGTTTTTAAGCAGCCTCTCTGCTAATGGGTGGGTTTGTGTTCCTGCCTTGCTAGTTGCTTGGCATAGGGTGACCAACACTGTAGCTTGCTGGTCATTGACTGAAGCTGGGTGCTGGTGTTGAGATGGAGATCTCTGGGAGATTTTCGCTGCTTGATATTATGTGGAGCTGGGAGGTCTCTTGTGGACCCATGTCCTGAAGTTGGCTCTCCCACTTCAGAGGCACAGCACTGACTCCTGGCTGCAGCACCAAGAGCCTTTCATCTACCCGGCTCAGAATAAAAGGGAGAAAATGTAGAAAGAAAGAATTAGTAGAAGAAAGAAAGGAAGAAGGAAAGAAAGGAAGGAAGGAAGAAAGAAAGAAAGAAAGAGGGAGGGAGGGAGGAAGGATGGTAAGAAGAAAGAAAGAAAGAAAGAAAGAAAGAAAGGAGAGAGGGAGGGAGGAATGAAAGAAAAAGGAAGAGTGAATGGTAGAAGGGAGGGAGGGAGGGAGGAAGGAAAGAAAGAAAGAAAGACAGGAGGGAGGGAGGGAGGAAGGAAAGAAAAAGATAGAGTGAAAGGAAGAAGGGAGGGAGGGAGGGAGGAAGGAAAGAGAGAAAGAAGGAAAGGAGGGGTGGAGGGAGGGAGGGAGGAAGGGAAGGTAGGAAAAAAGGAAAGAGCGGGTAAAGTAAAATAGAATAAAGTATAAAAATATAGTTGTGTTATTAAAATTAAAAGTAATTATTGAAAAAAAATGGACAGATAGAACCCTGGGCCATATGATGGAAGCAAAGCTATACAGAGAAAATCTTACACAGAAGGATACACATACACATTCACAAAAGGAGAGCAGGGGGAAAAATCGAAAATCTTGCTCTCCAAGTCCACCTCCTCAATTTGGGATAATTCTTGTAAAAAGAGGAAAAGGGCGAAAAGTCTGAAATCTTGCTCTCTAAGTCCACCTCCTTAATTTTGGATAATTCGTTGTAAAAAGAGGATAAGGGGGGGGAGTCTTAAATCTTGTCCTCAAAGTCCACCTCCTCAATTTGGGATGATTTGCTGTCCATTCATGCACTCCACAGACGCAGGGCACATCAAGTGGACCGTGGAGCTTTAATCAGCTGCCTCTGAGGCTGCACCGAGAGATTTCCCTCTCTCTTCTCTGCTCTCACAGCTCCCGGGTCTCAGCCTTGGACCTGGCCCCGCCTCTGCGCGTAGGTCGCCGGTGGGCATCCGTTCTTCGCTCAGACAAGACGGGTTTAAAGGAGCCGCTGATTCGGGGGCTCTGGCTCACTCAGGCAGAGGGGCGGGAGGGGCGCACAGTGTGGGGCGGGCCTGCGGCGGCAGAGGCCGGTGTGATGTTGCACCAGACCGAGGCGCTCCGTGCGCTTTCCCGGGAAAGCCGTCCCTGGGTCCCGGGACCCTGGCAGTGGCGGGGTGCACAGGCTACCTGGAAGGCAGGGTGGACAGTGACCTGCGCTCGCACATAGGCCTCGTGGCGGCGGCAGCAGCAGACCCAGCATCCGACGCCCATCTCCGGGGTCCGCGCATTTAGCCGCGGCTCGTGCCCGTCTCTGGTGCTTCTTTAAGCAACTCTCTTAATGCCCTCTCCTCGCGCACCTGGAAACAATAGGGAAGAAAAATTCTCTTGCCTCTTCGGCAGCTACAGACTTTTTCCCCGGACTCCCTCCGGGCTAGCCGTGGTGCACTAACCCCTTCAGGCTCTCTTCCTGCCACCAGCCAAAGTCCTCTCCCTGCACTCCAACTGAAACCCGATACCCGAGCCTCAGCTCCCAGCCCCGCCCGCCTCGGTGGCCGAGCAGACAAGCCTCTGGTGTGTGCCTGAGGGCACCGATCCTCTGTGCCAGAATCTCTCCGCTTTGCCCTCCACACCCCTGTTGCTGTGCTCTCCTCCGCTACTCCGAAGCTTTCCCCCTCCGCCACCCGCAGTCTCCGCCCGCGAAGGGGCTTCTAGTGTGTGGAAACCTTTCCTCCTTCACGGCTCCCTCCCACAGGTGCAGGTCCCGTCCCTATCCTTTTGTCTCTGTTTATTCTTTTTTCTTTTGTCCTACCCAGGTATGTGGGGAGTTTCTTGCCTTTTGGGGGGTCTGAGGTCTTCTGTCAGCGTTCAATAGGTGTTCTGTAGGAGTTGTTCCACGTGTAGATGAATTTCTGATGTACCTGTGGGGAGGAAGGTGATCTCCACGTCTTACTCTTCCGCCATCTTCCTCCGGGCTAACAACAACATTTTAAATCAACTATACTCCAATAAAATATTTTTAAATTGGTTAATTAATGTTAATTAGATTGATTAACAGAAAAAAGTTGAGGGAAAGTCTAGAGACTTCTTCTCAACAAGATGGAAATATTTTAATTGAAATTAGTTGATTTACAATATTGTGTTAGTTTCAGGTATACAGCAAAGTGATTCGGTTATATATATGTATATATCTGTAATCTTTTTTCCATTATTTTCCGTTATAGTTTATTATGTTATTGAATAAAGGTTCCTGTTCTATGCAGTAAAACCTCATTGTTTATCTATTTTATATATGATAGTATGTATCTGTTAATCCCATTCCCAATTTATCCCTCCCCCCTTCCCCATTGGTAACCATGTTTGTTTGTGTCTGTGAGTTTTTTTTCTGTGTCTGTGACTTTGTTTCTGTTTGGCAAATAAGTTCATTTTTACTATTTTTTAGATTCTACATATAGTGATATTACATGATATTTGTCTTTGACTTACTTCACTTAATATGATGATTTCTAGGTCCATCCATGTTGCTGCAGATGGCATTATTTCATTCTTTTTTTATGGCTGAATAAGAAGGAAATGCTAAAGGGACTCTCTTGACTGGATAGAAATCTTTTCATAGTACTAAGAAATTGGATAAATAAAACCGATGTTAATGGGATTAAAGCAAAAGGTTTGGATACAACATTACCTAAGGTTGGATGGGCCAAATGGACACACTATTGGTCCCCAAGGTTAAAGGGCCCCGAATAAGTCCACTCTATCTACCCCCAGTTTAATACGTATATTTAAAAGAGTGGAAGAAAATTACGCTGAGATACCTGACTAACAATTGCTTGGGGCAACAGGCCAATTAATCAAGTTAAAGATTGAAAAAAGGGCCGGAGTCCCTTGGCTCAACCCCTCACTGGGGACCCCGAAGCTTTTGTATAAACATAGATAAAATGGCTGGCGGGGGGGGCGATAAAAAGGACTTCTAGGATTTCTTATGAGACCAAAGCTTGTTGATGTGTTCTTAATGGAAACTAAAGTTAAAGCTATAAAAGTTGGTAGGATTGAGATGAAAGATTATATAAATTGGTATATTGAAATGGGCTTTGAATAAGATGGTTACATCTCTTTCACCAATTAGATTGTGGGATAGACATTATGTCTCACTGGGGAATGCTTCCCCTGCCTGTTATTATAAGACAGGGCATATAAATCTGCCCCTTAGAAAATATTAATTAAACATACTAAAAGAAGCCAACAGGGTTACTTGAGCCCACACAATATGAAATAAAAACTGAGTTAACATCCAGGGGCTAATAAAAATATTAATAGAGATTTTAGCGCTGGGTATAACCTGTGCACTCAGAAAGAGGGACTTTGTTGAATGCCTTGTGTAAACTTTGGAAAGCATGGTGAATTGAACTCTAAAGTTCTAGAACATAAAACACCTGATTTCCAATTTTCTTGGAAATCTTCTCATTGATATAAAAAAAGCAAATTAAAGAAAATTCAGTTGGGCAAATCAACCTTTTAACATCATTTAGGTGGCAGACCAGGTCATGGGGAAATTCAAAGCAAATGTCTGTGTCTTACAAATCTCTACAAACCAGAAATGTAACTAACAGCCGATAATGACCTGAAACTGTGCCTAATTATCCCAATCAGGTAAAACCTGAAATCAAAATGGGGAGGGGGAATAAAGAAATAAAAGTGGACTTCTGGGGAAGATGGCAGAAGAGTAAGATGCGGAGATCACCTTCCTCCCCACAGATACACCAGAAATACAGCTACACGTGGAACAACTCCTACAGAACACCTACTGAACGCTGGCAGAAGACCTCAGACCTCCCAAAAGGCAAGAAACTTCCCATGTACCTGGGTAGGGCAAAGCGGAGAGATTCCTGCACAGAGGATCGGTGCCAACTGGCACACACCAGCCCAAGAGGCTTGTCTGCTCACCCGCCGGGGCGGGCGGCGCTGGGAGCTGAGGCTTGGGCTTCAGTCGGAGTGCAGGGAGAGGACTGGGGCTGGCGGCGTGAACACAGGCTGAAGTGGCTAATGCGCCACAGCTAGCCGGGAGGGAGTCCGGGAAAAAGTCTGGACCTGTCGAAGAGGCAAGAGACTTTTTCTTCCCTGTTGGTTTCCTGGTGCTTCAGGAGAGGGGATTAAGAGCGCTGCTTAGAGGAGCTCCAGAGATGGGCGTGAGCTGCGGCTAAAGGCGCGGACCCCGGAGACGGGCGTGGGACGCTGGGGCTGCTGCCGCTGCCACAAGGCCTGTGTGCGAGCGCAAGTCACTGTCCACGCCCCCCTTCTGGGGAGCCTGTGCAGCCCGTCACTGCCGGAGTCCTGGGATCCAGGTATGGCTTCCCTGGGAGAATGCACCATGCGCCTCGAGCTGCTGCAACGTCACGCTGGCCTCTGCCGCTGCAGGCTCGCCCTGCACTCCGTGCCCCTCCCTCCCCCCAGGCCTGAGTGAGCCAGAGTCCCTGAAGTGGCTGCTCCTTTAACCCTGTCCTGTCTGAGTGAAGAACAGATGCCCTCCAGCGACCTACATGGAGAGGCGGGGCCAAATCCAAAGCTGAGCCCTGGGAGCTGTGAGAACAAAGAAGAGGAAGGGAAATCTCTCCCATCAGCTTCAGAAGCAGCGGATTAAAGCTCCACAATCAACTTGATGTACCCTGCATCTGTGGAATACATGAATAGGCAATGAATCATCCCAAATTGAGGAGCCAGGAGTCAGTGCTGTGCCTCTGAGGTGGGAGAGCCAACTTCAGGACACTGGTCCACAAAAGACCTCCCAGCTCCACATAATATCAAACGGCGAAAATCTCCCAGAGATCTCCATCTCAACACCAGCACACAGCTTCACTCAACAACCAGCAAGCTACAGTGCTGGACACCCTATGCCAAACAACTAGCAACGCAGGAACACAATGCCACCCATTAGCAGAGAGGCTGCCTAAAATCATAAGTCCACAGACACCCCAAAACAAACCACCAGACGTGGACCTGCCCACCAGAAACACAAGATCCAGCCTCATTAACCAGAACACAGGCACAAGTCCCCTCCACCAGGAAGCCTACACAACCCACTGAACCAACCTTAGCCACGGGGGACAGACACCAAATACAAAGGGAACTACAAACGTGCAGCCTGCAAAAAGGAGACCCCAAACACAGTAAGAAAAGGAAAATGAGAAGACAGAAAAACACACAGCAGGAGAAGGAGCAAGACAAAAATCCAAGAGACCTAAAAAATGAAGAGAAAATAGGCAGTCTACCTGAAAAAGAATTCAGAAAAATGATAGTAAAGATGATCCAAGATCTTGGAAATAGAAGAGACAAAATGCAAGAAGCAGTAAACAGGGACCTAGGAGAACAAAAGATGAATCAAGCAATGATTAAAAACACAATAAATGAAATAAAAAATACTCTAGATGGGATCAACAGAAGAATAACTGAGGCAGAAGAACGGATAAGTGACGTGGAAGACAAAATAGTGGAAATAACTGCTGCACAGCAGAATGAAGAAAATACAATGAAAAGAACTGAGGACAGTCTCAGAAACCTCTGGGACAACAATAAACCCACTAACATTCGAATTATAGGGGTTCCAGAAGAAGAAGAGAAACAGAAAGGGACTGAGAAAATATTTGAAGAGATTATACATGAAAAATTCCCTAATATTGGAAAGGAATAAGCCAGTCAAGTCTGGGAGGCACAGAGAGTCCCATACAGGATAAACCCAAGGAAAAATACGCCAAGACACATATTAATCAAACTGTCAAAAATTAAATACAAAGAAAACATATTAAAAGCAGCAAGGGAAAAACAACAAATAACACACAAGGGAAACCCCATAAGGTTAAGAGCTGATCTTTCAGCAGAAACTCTGCAAGCCAGAAGGGACTGGCAGGACATATTTAAAGTGATGAAGGAGAAAAACCTGCAACCAAGATTACTCTACCCAGCAAGGATCTCATTCAGATTTGATGGAGAAATTAAAACCTTTACAGACAAGCAAAAGCTGAGAGAGTTCAGCACCACCAAACCAGCTTTACAACAAATGCTAAAGGAACTTCTCTAGGCAAGAAACACAACAGAAGGAAAAGACCTACAATAACGAACCCAAAACAATTAAGAAAATGGGAATAGGAACATACATATCAATGATTACCTTAAATGTAAATGGACTAAATGCTCCCACCAAAAGACACAGATTGGCTGAATGGATACAAAAACATGACCCATATATATGCTGTCTACAAGAAACCCACTTCAGACCTAGAGACACATACAGACTGAAAGTAAGGGGATGGAAAAAGATATTCCATGCAAATGGAAATCAAAAGAAAGCTGGAGTAGCAATTCTCATATCAGAAAAAATAGACTTTAAAATAAAGACTATTAGAAGAGACCAAGAAGGACACTGCATAATGATAAAGGGATCGATCCAAGAAGAAGATATAACAATTGTAAATATTTATGCACCCAACATAGGAGCACCTCAATACATAAGGCAAATACTAACAGCCATAAAAGGGGAAATTGACAGTAACACATTCATAGTAGGGGACTTTAACACCACAGTTTCACCAATGGACAGAACATCCAAAATGAAAATAAATAAGGAAACACAAGCTTTAACTGATACATGAAACAAGATGGACTTAATTGATATTATAGGACATTCTATCCAAAAACAACAGAGTACACATTTTTCTCAAGTGCCCGTGGAACATTCTCCAGGATAGATCATATCTTGGGTCACAAATCAAGCCTTGGTAAATTTAAGAAAATTGAAATTTTATCAAGTATCTTTTCCGACCACAATGCTATGAGACAAGATATCAATTACAGGAAAAGATCTGTAAAAAATACAAACACATGTAGGCTAAACAATACACTACTTAGTAACGAAGTTATCACTGAAGAAATCAAAGGGGAAATTAAAAACTACCTAGAAACAAATGACAATGGAGACACAACAACCCAAAACCTATAGGATGCAGCAAAAGCAGTTCTAAGAGGGAAGTTTATAGCAATAAAATCCCACCTTAAGAAACAGGAAATATCTCGAATAAACAACCTAACCTTGCAACTAAAGCAATTAGAGAAAGAAGAACAAAAACCTCCAAAGTTAGCAGAAGGAAAGAAATCATAAAAATCAGATCAGAAATAAATGAAAAAGAAATGAAGGAAATGATAGCAAAGATCAAAAAAACTAAAAGCTGGTTCTTTGAGAAGATAAACAAAATTGATAAAACATTAGCCAGACTCATCAAGTAAAAAATGGAGAAGACTCAAATCAATAGAATTAGAAATGAAAAAGGAGAAGTAACAACTGACACTGCAGAAATACAAAAGATCATGAGAGATAACTACAGGCAACTCTATGCCAATAAAATGGACAACCTGGAAGAAATGGACAAATTCTTAGAAATGCACAACCTGCCGAGACTGAATCAGGAAGAAATAGAAAATATGAACAGACCAATCACAAGCACTGAAACTGAAACTGTGATTAAAAATCTTCCAACAAACAAAAGCCCAGGACCAGACGGCTTCACAGGCGAATTCTATCAAACATTTAGAGAAGAGCTAACACCTATCCTTCTCAAACTCTTCCAAAATATAGCAGAGGGAGGAACACTCCCAAACTCATTCTACGAGGCCACCATTACCTTGATACCAAAACCAGACAAGGATGTCACAAATAAAGAAAACTACAGGCCAATGTCACTGATGAACATAGATGCAAAAATCCTCAACAAAATACTAGCAAACAGAATCCAACAGCACATTAAAAGGATCATACACTATGATCAAGTGGGTTTTATTCTAGGAATGCAAGGATTATTCAATATACGTAAATCAATCAACGTGATACACCATATTAACAAATTGAAGGAGAAAAACCATATGATCATCTCAATAGATGCAGAGAAAGCTTTTGACAAAATTCAACACCCATTTATGATAAAACCCTGCATAAAGTAGGCATAGAGGGAACTTTCCTCCACATAATAAAGGCCATATATGACAAACCCACAGCCAACATTGTCCTCAATGGTGAAAAACTGAAACCATTTCCACTAAGATCAGGAACAACACAAGGCTGCCCACTCTCACCACTCTTATTCAACGTAGCTTTGGAAGTTTTAGCCACAGCAATCAGAGAAGAAAAGGAAATAAAAGGAATCCTAATCAGAAAAGAAGAAGTAAAGCTGTCACTGTTGGCAGATGACATGATACTATACATAGAGAATCCTAAAGATGCTACCAGAAAACTACTAGAGCTAATCAATGAATTTGGTAAAGTAGCAGGATACAAAATTAATGCACAGAAATCTCTGGCATTCCTATATACTAATGATGAAAAATCTGAAAGTGAAATCAAGGAAACACTCCCATTTACCATTGCAACAAAAAGAATAAAATATCTATGAATAAACCTACCTAAGGAGGAAAAAGACCTGTATGCAAAAAATTATAAGACACTGATGAAAGAAATTAAAGATGATACAAACAAATGGAGAGATATACCATGTTCTTGGATTGGAAGAATCAACATTGTGAAAATGACTCTAGTACCCAAAGCAATCTACAGATTCAATGCAATCCCTATCAAATTACCACTGGCATTTTTCACAGAACTAGAAAAAAAATTTCACAATTTGTATGGAAACACAAAAGACCCCGAATAGCCAAAGCAATCTTGAGAACGAAAAATGGAGCTGGAGGAATCAGGCTCCCTGACTTCAGACTATACTACAAAGCTACAGTAATCAAGACAGTATGGTACTGGCACAAAAACAGAAAGATCAATGGAACAGGATAGAAAGCCCAGAGAGAAACGTACGCACATATGGTCTCCTTGTCTTTGATAAATGAGGCAGGAATGTACAGTGGAGAAAGGACAGCCTCTTCAGTAAGTGGTGCTGGGAAAACTGGACAGGGACATGTAAAAGTTTGAGATTAGATCATTCCCTAACGCCATACACAAAAATAAGCTCAAAATGGATTAAAGACCTAAATGTAAGACCAGAAACTATCAAACTCTTAGAGGAAAACATAGGCAGAACACTCTATGACATAAATCACAGCAAGATCCTTTTGGACCCACCTCCTAGAGAAATGGAAATAAAAACAAAGATAAACAAATGGGACCTAATGAAACTTCAAATCTTTTGCACAGCAAAGGAAACCATAAACAAGACCAAAAGACAACCCTCAGAATGGGAGAAAATATTTGCAAATGAAGCAACTGACAAAGGATTAATCTCCAAAATTTATAAGCAGCTCGTGCAGCTCAATAGCAAAACAACAAACAGCCCAATCCAAAAATGGGCAGAAGACTTAAATAGGCATTTCTCCAAAGAAGATATACAGACTGCCAACAAACACATGAAAGAATGCTCAACATCATTAATCATTAGAGAAATGCAAATCAAAACTACAGTGAGATATCATCTCACACCAGTCAGAATGGCCATCATCAAGAAATCTAGAAACAATAAATGCTGGAGAGGGTGTGGAAAAAAGGGAACACTCTTGCACTGCTGGTGGGAATGTGAATTGGTACAGCCACTATGGAGAACAGTATGGAGGTTCCTTAAAAAACTACAAATAGAACTACCATATGACCCAGCAATCCCACTCCTGGGCATATACCCTGAGAAAACCATAATTGAAAGAGAGTCATGTACCAA